>NC_063212.1:27506816-27636816 GCF_017589495.1 Alosa alosa | reverse complement strand
ACTGTAGGCTATAATACCCGCGTGAGCAGATCTCCACCTGCCTTACTGTAGGCTATAATACCACGTGAGCAGATCTCCACCTGCCTTACTGTATAATACCACGTGAGCAGATCTCCACCTGCCTTACTGTATGATACCACGTGAGCAGATCTCCACCTGCCTTACTGTATGATACCACGTGAGCAGATCTCCACCTGCCTTACTGTATAATACCACGTGAGCAGATCTCCACCTGCCTTACTGTATAATACCACGTGAGCAGATCTCCACCTGCCTTACTTCACAGATGTGTCTTAAAAAATAGAATATCGTGTAAAAGTTCCCACCTAAATTATTTTTAAAAAGTGAAGCTTTCATTATTCTAGATTCATTGTATTAATTAAGTGAAATATTTCAAGCCATTTTTGTTTTAACCATGATGATTACAGCTTACAGCTCATGAAACCCCCAAAATCAGTTTCTCAAAATGTTAGAACAAATATGTTATAGTACAGAAATGTCAACCTTGTGAAAAGAAATGAACTAATCAGACTAATCTGATTAATCTAATGTTTTGAGAAACTGATTTTGTCCCTTTTCTCTGGTCACAGAGTATTTGTGAATTCACCATAAGGAAAGAAAGCTGAACAAATGCTAACTTACTGGTAGGAAGATGAGTCTTAGCCTACAGATGTGTACCCGTGAGATATTTCTGAGCTGCTGTTCTCTCGTGTGATTATCTGAAGTACACTTGTGACATGTTAGATTTCACACTTAAGCTGCACTATAGATTTAGTCTATTGCAGAGTTTAATTTTATTTTATTCTGACTGAAGGCACCATGATAGAGAGGGTCTGGTCTCCTTTTTAATATCTATGTATATGGAGTGTGTGTGTGTGTGTGTGTGTATTTTGTGCGCTAGGGCTGGGCGATATGGCTGAAAACTGTATCACAATATAAGTATTTCATATCAGTCGATAATTATTGATTTAAAAAAAAAAATCTATTTCAGATAAGGACCAGAAGGGGGAAAAAGTTCAATTTAAACACTTTTATTTTAAACTTAACCTTCCTCTGATTTGAATCACCTCAGTTATCAATCAAAGCAAACAGGGAAAAGAAATAGCAACACAATCATGACAAACACTCAAATAAATAAATGTGCACATAAGTCTGAATGAAAAGCAGCACTGGTTGAAGCCTGGAAATATTGTAAACAAAGTAGCTTAATTTGCTAGTTTATCATAGTCTACTGGTTAGACTGTTCAGTTTCCCCACGTGTTTAAATTTCAAATGAATACTTTTTCTCCTTGGGACAGGCCCGTTTGAGTCTTGGAAAATACTTTTCCATTTGCATCGGGATTGAGATGATTAGAATTTAGCAGTCATTTTGTCCCTTTTCTCTGGTCTGTTTCCAAAGTGAGTATTTGTGAAGTGAGCGTTTTGTATTTCTCTGTTCCGTTTCCAAAGTGAGTATTTCTAAAGTGAGCGTTTGTATTTCTCTGGTCTGTTTCCAAAGTGAGTGTTTTGTATTTCTCCGTTCCGTTTCCAAAGTGAGTATTTGTGAAGTGAGCATTTTGTATTTCTCCGTTCCGTTTCCAAAGTGAGTGTTTGTGAAGTGAGCGTTTTGTATTTCTCCATCCTCATGTGTCTCAGGAGTGTCCCAGCGGCGTAGTCAACGAAGACACGTTTAAAGACATCTACTCACAGTTCTTTCCTCAAGGAGGTAAGTTGGGAAACCATGACATATACTTAAAGCTAACTCACTGCTAGGAAATGTGCTAACTATTTACAGATGTTGGGGGAAAGGGAAAGCCAGCTAACTCACTGTAAGGAAATATTTACTCACTGGTAGGACATATTCACAGATGCTAACTCACTGTAGCCTAAGGAAAGCCAGCTAAACAGCTAACTCACTGGTAGGACATATTCACAGACGCTAACTCACTGTACGGAAAGCCAGCTAAACAGCTAACTCACTGGTGGAACATATTCACAGATGCTAACTAATTGTAAGGAAAGCCAGCTGAATAATGGCTAAATCACTGGACATATATATACAGATGCTAACTAATTGTAAGGAAAGCCAGCTGAATAATGGCTAAATCACTGGACATATATATACAGATGCTAACTAATTGTAAGGAAAGCCAGCTGAATAATGGCTAAATCACTGGACATATATATACAGATGCTAATTCACTATAAGGAAAGAAAGCTGAACAACTGCTAACTTACTGGTAGGGAATATTTAAAGATGCTAATTCACTATAAGGAAAGAAAGCTGAACAAATGCTAACTTACTGGTAGGAAGATGAGTCTTAGCCTACAGATGTGTACCCGTGAGATATTTCTGAGCTGCTGTTCTCTCGTGTGATTATCTGAAGTACACTTGTGACATGTTAGATTTCACACTTAAGCTGCACTATAGATTTAGTCTATTGCAGAGTTTAATTTTATTTTATTCTGACTGAAGGCACCATGATAGAGAGGGTCTGGTCTCCTTTTTAATATCTATGTATATGGAGTGTGTGTGTGTATCTATTTCAGATAAGGACCAGAAGGGGAAAAAAGTTCAATTTAAACACTTTTATTTTAATCTTAACCTTCCTCTGATTTGAATCACCTCAGTTATCAATCAAAGCAAACAGGGAAAAGAAATAGCAACACAATCATGACAAACACTCAAATAAATAAATGTGCACATAAGTCTGAATGAAAAGCAGCACTGGTTGAAGCCTGGAAATATTGTAAACAAAGTAGCTTAATTTGCTAGTTTATCATAGTCTACTGGTTAGACTGTTCAGTTTCCCCACGTGTTTAAATTTCAAATGAATACTTTTTCTCCTTGGGACAGGCCCGTTTGAGTCTTGGAAAATACTTTTCCATTTGCATCGGGATTGAGATGATTAGAATTTAGCAGTCAATTTGAATGCAACAGTTTTGAACAAATTCGTGCAATGTGCTAATGATGCTATGACGGATTTAATAGCCAGTCGTCTTGCACGATTGTAAATGTTTGGATTACATGTGCATGAGGAGGGATGCGCCTGTTGAGAGAGAGAGAGAGAGAGCACGGGGCAAGGACTCATTGAGAGTCTGTGTTGAGGTAGGCCTACTTCTATCGCCTACTCTGGTAGAGTTGCTGTGAAAAGCTGGCAATATCGCCATAGTTACTAGCCTCTTTCAGAGACAGGGAACAAAAGCTGTTCCCTGCCAGACACAAAAGCATCTCTCTCTCTCTTTCTCTGTATGTCAGACACAAAAGCATCTCTCTCTCTGTGTATGTCAGACACAAAAGCATCTTTCTCTCTCTCTCACAAAAGCATGTTGCTCTTAAGTGCTTACGCTCATTTAGGCTGCAAACGAGTGTCCTTTCAACTCTAAACTCTATTCTTAGGTACAAAAGAAGCCGATTCTAATGTGCTTACTTTTACGGCCTTTATTCAGATACAAAGGCACTAACTCCGAAAGGTCTTTCTTAGTCAGGCTTCTCAGACGTTGGATTATATGTGTGACATCTGTATGTGTGTGTCTGTGTGTGTGTGTGTGTGTGTGTGACATCTCTGTGTCTGTGTGTGTGCGTGTTTCAGATGCCTCCATGTATGCGCACTTCCTCTTTAATGCCTTTGACTCGGATCACAATGGCTGTGTGAGCTTTGAGGTAAGTGAAATACATAAGTGCACACACACACACACACACACACAAACACATAAATAATCACATAGGCACCAGTGTTGGGCAAGTTACTTCAAAAGCGTAATGCATTATTTATTACTTGTTACTGTCGTCTCAAAGTAATTTGTTACATTACAATATTACTGTCTTTGAATTGTAAGGCATTACACTACATTTACATTACTTTCACCAAAATAACAGGAAATATGGATTTGGTGTTCTCAATGGATCTTCATGTGTTCAATGTAACTCATTACACGGCAGGAGGTGATGTGGTATGGCATAATGACTGAGCTAGGCTTAAGGCTAACAAAAAAAACAATATAATGGTTGCAGTTATGGCTCATGGGACAATGTAGGCCCCAAAGGCCAAAGGTAACTCACAACTTAATATAGTAAAATATAGCCATAGTGAAATTGTATGTTGACTTTAAATGGTTCTCCTCATTGCTGGTTGCCTTTCCTTCTGCTTACAGTGGTGTAGACTTAATGCAAATAGTTTGAGAATAACAGCTACGATGTTTGTCTGTAAAAGCAACATTTTAGTTATTCTCACTGCTTGAAATGAGAAGTATAGCCTAACCATGTTAGATCTGTTGCATGAATGGCAGAGATAATTCCTTTTCTACAGTCATCTAAACAAGGCAATCCAATTCCAGGACCAGCATAGATTACTTTTTTAATTCTTGGATAATCTTCTCTGGTGCCAATTGAGCATTTCTCAATTTTGGATTAAAAAGCAAAGTAACTTCCGTTACTGAGAATTGTACCGAGTAAAATATTACTGAAATTGTATTGGTAATGCCTTACATTACTGCATTACAGCAAAAAGCAATGCATTACTGTAATTACATTACTTTTTTAATGCATTACTCCCAACTGATTCCCCCACACACATAAATAATCACACAGGCACACACACACATGAACACATACAAAATTATGAATACACTCTCTGTTGAGGGGTGTATATATGTGATGTACTTTAATCCTGTGTGTGTGTGTGTGTGTATTCGTGTGTGTGTGTGCATTTATGTGTGTGTGTGTGTGTGTGTGTGTATATTCGTGTGTGTGTTTTGCAGGACTTTGTCTTGGGCCTGTCTGTACTCCTGCGTGGTTCGGTCCAAGAGAAACTCAACTGGGCTTTCAACCTGTACGACATCAACAAGGACGGCTACATCACTAAAGAGGTTTGTACACACACACACACACACACACACTGGGCTTTTAACCTGTACGACATCAACAAGGATGGCTACATCACTAAAGAGGTTTGTACACACACACACACACTGGGCTTTCAGCCTGTACAACATCAACAAGGACGGCTACATCACTAAAGAGGTTTGTACATGTACACACACACACACACACACACACACACACACACACACTGGGCTTTCAACCTGTACGACATCAACAAGGACGGCTACATCACTAAAGAGGTTTGTACACACACACACACACACACACTGGGCTTTCAACCTGTACGACATCAACAAGGACGGCTACATCACTAAAGAGGTTTGTACACACACACTGGGCCTTCAACCTGTACAACATCAACAAGGACGGCTACATCACTAACAGGGCTTTGAACCGATTTGTTTTTCCAATCGGTTCGTTCCGAACAGAAACGGAATTATAACGTTTCCAGTTATGAGTTCCACCCATAAATTGACGTTCCCGAACCGGTTAGAACAAAAAAAGAATACTGTTCCCGAACGGTTAATTTAAGTTCCTGTCAGCTGTTTAATGCTATAGAATTATGTCACATCTTTCTCATCCAGCTTAAACCAAATGTAATAATATTACAACCATTATTAAATAATAATAATTATATTATTAATAATAATAATTAAATAGGCCTACAATTATTTCAAATGTGTAGTTTATTGTTAAAAGAGAAAATTTCCACACAAAAGCGTAACAACATTATTAAGACCGTGGTTTATGCCACTTTCGGGCAACAACAAATTCCAACTGTCGGGGAAAGGCCATCCAGTAGGCCTACTCATACCGTTACAAGCCATCTGTGCATTAGGCAAACAGAGGTGTTGAAGCCATTTAGCCAAATGTTAAGCTAGTCCATCATTAACGTGGAGTCGACAAATATAGCTATTGTGTTTGCAATGGCGTTTTAATTAACGATGGATCGTAATTTACCTCTTATTTAAGATGTGGAGTGGAGACTTTGTAATCCACCGCTCTCTCTCCATTCAGTCAGCGAATGTCTGATGTGATGTCACACAGGAAGTGAACCTTCCTCGCATGATGTCAAGCAGTCATGGTAACGTGCGCAGGAAAATAATTACTTTTTTTTTTTCTTTTTTAGGCAACGAAAACTTTGAGGAACGAAATAAAACCGGTATTAACCGGTTACCATTATTTTTAAATAAGTGTTCCTGTTCCAGAACATAAAAAATAATAACGTTTCCGGTTTCGTTTCTGTTCCCTGTAAAATACAAAGTAAATACAAATACAAAATAAAGTTCCCGGTTTTCGTTTTCGTTCCTTGAACCGGTTCAAAGCCCTGATCACTAAAGATGATGTCACGTGTGTGTGTGTGAGGTAATTATAGACCAGACAATATTGAATAAAGACCACATGTAAGAAAATGGACAACATATCCACATCAGTCCCTATCAACACAACTGTTTTTTATAGGTCAGGATTATTAGGCTCTAAAACAGATTGTCAACATTATAGAGCTAATAAGCTTCAGTTTGCACTTTTAGGAACACATTGGATCAAATTTACATAGACATTAAAGATGGGTCGCTATCCAAAACGTGTCTTGCGAGTGTGGCTATGTCTGTTTTTTGGGTTGCTATCCAAAACGTGTCTTGTGAGCATGGCCATGTCTAAAGATGGGTCGCTATCCAAAACGTGTCTTGCGAGTGTGGCTATGTCTGTTTTTTGGGTCGCTATCCAAAACGTGTCGTGCAAGCATGGCTATGTCTAAAGATGGGTCGCTATCAAAAACGTGTCTTGTGAGCATGGTTATGTCTAAAGATGGGTCACTATCCAAAACGTGTCGTGCAAGCATGGCTATGTCTAAAGATGGGTCGCTATCCAAAACGTGTCGTGCAAGCATGGCTATGTCTAAAGATGGGTCGCTATCAAAAACGTGTCTTGTGAGCATGGTTATGTCTAAAGATGGGTCACTATCCAAAACGTGTCTTGCGAGTGTGGCTGTCTGTTTTTTGGGTCGCTATCCAAAACGTGTCGTGCAATCGTGGCTATGTCTGTTTTTTGCTGCATGCGTGAAGGCCAACGTCAGCATTTTTTTTTTTCGGCTCAAGGCACTACTCAAAAAAATTCTTCAAGGTTGGCAGGTCTATGATATGATGTCACGTGTGTGTGTGTGTGTGTGTGGCAGGAGATGCTGGACATCATGAGGGCCATCTATGACATGATGGGGAAGTGGACGTACCCCCTGCTCAAGGAGGAGACCCCCAGGCAGCACGTGGACATATTCTTCCAGGTCACCTCTCACCTTTGACCCCTAGAGTTCATCTTTCCTTTTACAAACACACACACAGATGGCCCGCATGTTTTGATAATGTTGTTGTTTGCCATTCTTTGTACAGAAAATGGACAAGAACCGTGACGGCGTGGTGACCATCGATGAGTTTATCGACTGCTGCCAAAACGTGCGTTTACACACACACACACACACACACTTGCCAAAACGTACGTTTACATACACACACGTTTGCCAAAATGTACGTTAACACACACACACACACACACACACACACGTTTGCCAAAACGTACGCTTAAACACACAAACACACACACACGTCTGCCAAAACGCACTTATACACACACACACACACACACACACACACACACACACACACACACACACACACACACACGTTTGTCAAAACGTATGTTTACACACGCACACGTCTGCGAAAACGTACTGTATGTTCACACACACACACACGCCTGCCTGATGAGAGCGTGGCTGCTTTGTTGGTGGTATTTTCTGAAGCTCAATCTCAATAATCTAGAACAGAACAGGGGTCGGCCAGTACCCTTGGCCACCGGCTAAACTGTGTACACTAGCCTATTCTAATTACTAATTTGGATAAAGTCTCTTACTTTTTTTCTTAAATATTTGGTTGACCAACCTTCTGATATTGACAATGTTTATTGTTTTAAAACAAGAAATATTAACGTGCAGAGTGAAAAGTGAACTACAGATGCTAACAGGGAGAGTGTGGAGCGAACTACAGGAGTTAGCGTAGCCTAGCCTACTATAGGAATTAACTGGGAGAGTGTGGAGCGAACTACAGGAGTTAGCGTAGCTTAGCCTACTGCAGGAGTTAGCTGGGAGAGTGAGGAGTGAACTACAGGAGTTAGCGTAGCCTAGCCTACTATAGGAATTAACTGGGAGAGTGTGGAGCGAACTACAGGAGTTAGCGTAGCTTAGCCTACTACAGGAGTTAGCTGGGAGAGTGAGGAGCGATCTACAGGAGTTAGCGTAGCCTAGCCTACTATAGGTCAAGGTGGCCTATCCGCTCCTGACAAGGTGGCCTAAGCGCTCCGGATAGAGGCACTAAAGCGCAACATTGAAGTTCTGGCAGATGGCTATGGGTGCTATGCATTGGTTTAAGCACCCATGGTGTGATTGGTGAATAGGCTATTTGTAAATTGATATTTAAAAAAAAAAATGTTTTAAAAAAATCGGACCAAAATCGGGGCCAAATAATATTACTGGCGGGCCACCTGTTGCCGACCCCTGATCTAGAATATCTGAAATGCACAAATAATGAATCTGTGTGTGCTTGTGTGTGTGTGTGCGTGCCTGTTTGTGTGTGTGTGTGCTTTATTTCCACAGGATGAGAACATCATGAAGTCGATGCAGCTCTTTGAAAACGTCATTTAGATCCTCATGGACATAAACCTGCAGTGGCTGGAATGCCTGGACACACACACACACACACACACACACACACACAAATACACACACAAATACACACACAAATACAAACACACTCTCACACTCAACACACACACACACACAGACTCACACACACAAAGACCCACATACAGACTCACCCACACTCACACATTCCCCATCCTCATGGACATAAAACTGCAGTGGCTGGAACCCCTGGACAAAACACACCTGGAAACTATGCACACACACACACACTCATACAGACACCCACACACATACAGACACCCACACACACACACACTCATAGAGACTGTCAAGAGTAGGTGTGTCGGGCGGTTGTGAGGTAGATGGAACAGCACTCAGAAATTCAAGGTGGAAGATGGGATTTTATTAATCCCCAAAATAAGGCCAACATAAGGCAATGATAACATAAGTTAATGTGAATAAAGCACTAAGGAAAAATAAAATACTTCTCAATAAAGAAAGAAAAACAAAAGACGATAGTCAAAACAATACAATATACAAAAATATTCTAATAATAAGATGAGCGCAATGGACTATACAGCTAGTCACTTGGGCTACACACATGAGACGAGCTCTCAAGACTTACACCTATTCAAATGGCAGTTCTCCCCCCCAAGCACCGGCAGGCATGGCTTTAAATAGGGCCTGATTGCACTCCTGTAATTGGATCAAACCAATGCATCATAGCAGCACAGGGGTGTATCAGGATACCCACAGAAACAAGCTAATACAGCCAATAATCAGTCCCTCCAGGAATTTGCGATGTTGCGATCGTAACAATTAACGCAAATTCAGCAAATCCTTGTGAATTCTGGGCGACCTCGCAATTTTGTCCAAACACTGCAACTTTTTCGCAAATTTGACAAATCATGGTTTCCCTGTGAAATTTCACCTACCACAACAGTCCCTTGCGCAGAATATTGACTCAGATGCCACACTCACTTCTGCAGACACTGCCCTTGTTCACTCTGCAGTTTTTATGACAATAAATGGAAGGCTAACGTTAATGATCTGCTTTACTTGCATCTCTCAACCTGGTGTTGGTAACCTGCCTAGGCAATGAAAGTAAGTTAATTAAGGCCTACTTGGTTTACTGACATTTGAGTAGGCTACAATATGCAACCCATTGGCAAACGTTTACACCTGGAGATGTCCTTTTAGCTCGTGTCATTTTTGCTAGCTTGTGGGCTCAGTTTGTGTAGTGCTACCAAAATCATAGAAATTAATAACATTGTAAGACATTTACCTTTTCTATGATCCAAGAATGATTTCATACGAGTTATTTTTTAACATTTATTTTAACTAATGACAGAGAAAACATCCCGAATTCTATCCACATATCGTAATGCACTATGCAAAAAGTGATTTCCAGTCATAGCCGAACACAGTGAGATGCAAGCGTTCCAATCCACTTAGATATGTTATTACGCTACTCTCACGTCCTTAAAGTGGCAGGCAGTCAATTAGACTTACACACCACCAATGTAATAACATTAAAGAAAAGTGTAGTCTAATAGTTATGAAATTACTAGATACTTAGTTGGCTATTAGTAATTATATTAGATATTATCATATATTTTTAACAATTCATATTCTTTACACAAATAAAGTAGGCCTACTTTGATTTTCTGTAACCCTTACTATTTACCTTTACTTATCCTTTTTAATAAGCGTGAAGATGATCAGTGTGATTTCGGTCTCACTAACCTTAATTGCCCTCAATTCAGAAATCATTGTAAATAATGTGTGCAATTTGCCCTTCCTCTCGCAATATCTCTGCACCAAGCAGCTGAAAACGCCGCAACTTCCATCGCAATTTTTTAGAAAAGTTGTCGTGAAATCAGGCATTTTAGATCAATCTAAAAAAATCCTCGCGAAATCCTGAAGGGACTGAATAAATAAGTCTACGCATGTAGACAAGTATTAGGGTGGCATGGTGTCTCTGGGGTCATGGGTTAGCGTTAGGATGGCATGGGTTAGTGTTAGGATGGCATGGGTTAGAGTTAGGGTGGCATGGGTTAGCGTTAGGGTGGCATGGGTTAGCGTTAGGATGGCATGGTTAGAGTTAGGATGGCATGGGTTAGAGTTTGGGTGGCATGGGTTAGCGTTAGGATGGCATGGGTTAGTGTTAGGATGGCATGGGTTAGCGTTAGGATGGCATGGGTTAGAGTTTGGGTGGCATGGGTTAGTGTTAGGGTGGCATGGTGACTCTGGGGTGCAGTCTGAGTTCTGTGCAGCGATGCCTCCCCTGGACCAACAGGCTCCACACACACACATACACTCAACCACACACACACACACACAGACTCTCCACATACACACACACTCTCCACACACACACACACACACATACATTCTCACGGTCCTGACTGTGAGCTACAGTGTCACACAGTCTCCTGTGTGTCTTACATTCATACATCATCTTACGGAGTTTCACATTCTCCATGTGAGATGTGTGTTTAGTATCATTCCCCCAGAAAAGCCAATGTCCTCAGCTGCACCCACTACGTGAGGTGTGCTGGTGTGTGTGTGTGTTTTCCCCGCTGTGAGGCACAGCAGGAGGCCCTCATTAAAGTCCACTGCAGCAGGGTCCCTTAACGAGTTATTCTAAATTAGAACTCCATCAGACAGAGTGCAACATTCCAGAATATTCCAAACTAAAGCTTCAGACCCACAATAACATTCCAGAATATTCCCAATCACAACTCAACTCCAGACCTATAATAGCATTCCAGAATATTCCGAATCGGAACTCCATCAGACCCACAACAGCAGCCCAGAATATTCTGAATCAGAACTCCACCAGGTCCATTCCAGTTCCAACCACTGCAGTCCCCCTTGACCCTACTCCTCCACAGAATACATTCTACACGTGTATACTATAGATAGAGATCTGAGACAGTGTTTGTTTATTTTCAACTCTGAGCGCGCAGACTTGCCAACTCGAACAAGACGAGCAGCCTGAAGTGTCTGGTGTTCTGTGGAGCAGCAGAGTGGGAGAATTTGCTAGAAGTACACCGTTTACTCTCTGCCTGAGAAATCCATGCTGTCAGATGCTGCCGGGGACTGACCTGTGTTTATGTACCTGTTTATTGTGTATGTTTACTTCCATGGCCTTGTACATATCCACCCTGTGTGTTTGTGTTGTTTACTCCTCATTTCCATGGCAACAATGCTGGCTGTTGGCTTGAAAGTGAGGTGAAATGCCAGAGCATCTGATTAAATCTCTCCTGACTGAATCCAGAGCGTCTGATGAATCTCACCTGACTGAATCCATACGTCTTGTTCAGAATGCAGCGTATCCATTTGGTGTTGGCCATCTGAGCTACTATCTAAGGTGGGGGGGGGGCTGTTGAATGGTAAGGGGATTGGGGGGCAAAAGCATCCTTGTTTGTGTGTCAACATGCGCTTGTATTTGTGATTAGGAGCATTTTGTAACATAGACTCAATAAAGCGTCTGGAGTCAAAAACTGGGCTGGTCACTTTCTGTCAGCTGTCTGAAAAAACTGTGTGTGTGTAGAGATCAGAATGATTGTCTATTAAGTAATTGTAATGTCACTATGTGCAAATCTACCCTTGTCAGTGTTCAGACGTACGCTCACCCATGCAACCTCCAGACCATCCACTAGGGGGCGGGCAGCGTCAGACCCAGGTGATTCAGAGCTAAAATAATTCAGACATTGTGTTCACACTAGGGATGTAAAGGTACACATGCATACAGAACTATTTAGGTGCAGGATGTTCTGTTCAATACAGATGTGTACATTTAGGTAAAGGATGTTCTGTTCAATACAGATGTGTACATTTAGGTGCAGGATGTTCTGTTCAATACAGATGTGTACATTTAGGTGCAGGATGTTATGTTCAATACAGATGTGTACATTTAGGTACAGGATGTTATGTTCAATACAGATGTGTACATTAAGGTGCAGGATGTTCTGTTCAATACAGATGTTCTGTTCAATACAGATGTGTACATTTAGGTACAGGATGTTATGCTCAATACAGATGTGTACATTCCCAGCTCATGCATTTATCTCCCTCTAGTGTTGGTATTGCAGTACTGCAGCCCTTGGGTCAGGTTAGCATGAATAGGCCGACCCCACTCTGCTGTGTGTGTGTGTTATTTTCAAAGTGAGGGGGACCAAATTGTGAGCAAAAACCCAGATAGTGAAATCCAGCTTCCAGATATCAGACCACCCATTGTCGACCATCATAATATTGTAAACTTGGCAGAATATTAAGATAATAAACATTGATTGTTTTCAAAATAGGTTTTGATCAGGGTTCTCAAGTCTCATGCAATGGGCGTGAGACACACACATTTCAATGAATTCACACACTCACACACCACACCTTGTATTTCTCACGCAGATAAAAAATGACTCTATATCTGATCATGTATCTAATAATTAATGGACGCTGCACAAGCATACGAATAGATGTTGCACAAGGTTCAAGCATCTAACCACTCGCCAGCCAATAAAAAAGAAATAGTAACAGCCAATCAAAAAATAGCATTTGTTGTAGGCCTATCCGTGTAAATCTCTATTGTCGCTACGTTATCGGCTAAGACGCATCCTGACGCATCGTGAGTGAAAGAGTTGGAAGAAACTTGGAAGAGACAGTTGACTGCGTGGTAAGTAACTAAGATGTATTTCTTATTTTATTTCAAAATGGACTTACTCATCTGATGGATATGGATGTTTAAAGCAGAGTGAGGTTATAGCTGGAGTGATTGTGTTTCTCTGAATTTCCCTTTGTATGGAGCGTGATTCTGTCCATTTGTCCAATGGTTATGGAGGGAGGAAGAGCCACACCCACCAAAATGAATGTTCACTTAGGGTCAAGTTTTTTTCCGTTTTTTTTTTTTTTTTTTTAATTCAGAGAAACACAATGCTACACAGAGCAGATTTATATCCTTCCTGGACATTAATCATTGCATCCTGTCTGTTTCAGGGAAGAAACAGTTGAGCCTTAATTCACTCTGGGCACTGAAGGGTCAGTCCCCTAAAAAGGTTGCCAGGGTAGAGGAGGATGAGGAGAGTGTAGAAGAGGTGATGGTGGAGGCAGTAGAGGAGAGAGCAGAGCAACAGCTAGCAAAGGAGACATTAGGGGACCAAGGGCGCGGGAAGGGGGGTGTGTATATATATATATATATATATTTTTTTTTTTTTTTTAATAATTACTAATTCGCTGTCTGACATTATTTATATTTTTGTATGTGAAATGATGAGTCAAATAGCCAAACAGGGTTATGGATAGGTTCGAAAATAGGCTACTAAAAATTAAAAGTTAAAGAGATCAACGTGAACGTGAGTCAGTTACTGTAAGAACCGTAGCATGGTTTCATCTATGTGATAGCGATCAAGTGTAGCCTACGGTTGATATAGGCCTACATATTCTATGCGATTTACACGTTCAAAAAAACCATGGATCAGCTGAAAGAAACTAATTGTGTTTTACAGTTTTGCAAAAATAATAAATGCATAGCTAGTGAAATCATTTCACTATCCTAGTCGCTAAGATAGAAATTATTAGGACACATACTTGCTGTGGAGACAACACACTTTAGGCCATTCAGAAATTATTTGCGAGATCATTGCAGCCTGATTATTAGCCTATATTTAAAGCCTAACATCTCTGGTGTGGTTTTGACGATCAGAAAAGTAATTTTCCTTAGCTATACTGAAATAGGCTAATGATGTCAAGTGCGCTTCTGTGGGGTTAGGGTGGGCGCAGTGGACTCGGAGTGCTGTTGCGGAACATTGGAATTTGTGGCTGCCCAGGACTTTTCTAAAACTTCTCGCTATCACCCGCACACCGCACTAAAATGACGTATTTAGCAGTCAAAATCCGAAACATGTCCAGGGGAATTGTCGGACATCCATTAGTTTTGTTATTCAGCACCCCTGGTCAAAAATAGGTTCCCGCGCCAGGGGACATAACTGAGGAGACGGAGGAGGAGGATGTGGACAAGGCTGACAGAAAGAGGGCAGTGTTACGCCCAGCTCATGGCACAACACAAAAGAGGCTGACAGAAAGAGGGCAGTGTTACGCCCAGCTCATGGCACAACACAAAAGAGGCTGACAACAAATTCCAATTATAAATAAATTATATTTATTTGAAGTAAGCTAGAATGAATGCTAATGTCTAGGGGGTGAAAATGAAGTGTATGGATGCGTGTTGGTCATATGTAAGTGAGTAGAAGTGGTTTGCAGTGCGTGTGTCAAAACGAACGGTGAGAGAGAGAGAGAGAGTGATACAAGAGATGGCGATGATGTATAGGCCTACACTGGCGCCAGGTGAGGCCACTCTCCCTTAATTAGTCTCCCCGCTGCAAGCCGCCAACCTGCCCGTGTGACCACCACGGAAAACTGCAGACGGCCCGTAGGGGGCAGCAGAGGGCCGTCACAGGCAGTAACTGGAGCAGCAACCTACAGGACCACATTCAAAAGTGAATGGTCATCTAGATGGCCATTCATTACTGTAAGCACCACCAGCTCCTGTTTCTGGTGCTCTGTCTTTAGACAGCAGAACTCATGTGGCCATCAAGGTGTGGCTGATGTAAACAGGCACATTAAAAGCAAAAGGCATTAGGCCAAAGATGAGGCACTCAAGTCGGATAGCTCATTTGTATACACCAGCAGCATCTGTTGGTGGCATGAACATCCAAGAGGCCAAGGTAGACAGTACATGAAAAACAAAAATGCGATCATGTTTGTTGAATAGCATTTAGCATTAGCTTATATTATATTAATAATGCAATGGTCCAACATAATGTGCAATGGTCCAACATAATGTGCCATTTGCAGTAGCAGACCATTTCAGACCGTTGCAATCAGGCTTGGAATTTCACCATTCTGGGGGCAAGGCCACTTGGCCTACAGTTGGGCATATTTGGTGGGGGGCAAAAAGGCCAAAGTTAACTATACAGTAGTAGGCTATAAAAATGATCAAAGTTGTATTTAGCCTATTCACTGCAGTAGACCTGCATTACTGTATGAAACATTACAAAAACATGAAATGAAAACATGACATATTACATAGAACTGTAAATCATCTGACTATCTAATATTTACAGATATCTAGGCTATATATAACATTTATTTTATATTTGGCCTGTTATGAAATCATGTATTGAACAATTTAAGCACAGCTCAGCTTTAAGAAACTCAAATAGCCTAGATGCATGCTTAGCTTTTTGTGATCATTAAGGCTACTTTTACAAACTCTTAGTCAGCTGTCCTCTGATTTATCAATATATAGGCGATATTTGTAACATTTATTTTGTATTTGGCCTGTTATGAAATCATGTGGAACAATTTAAACACATTGTAAAACTTAAAAGCCCAAATTTGGAGACATCCATGTATGTCGAACTTTACTGCAAATTCAAAACTGGATTACTCTGGAACGGCTAACTGTACAGGGGACTGCTTTACACCTTTGTGTTAGGTAAGGTCTGCTGTTTATTCTGATATATGGTTTGTCATGTGTTAAAAGAAGGGTTCGTGAAGTATTCCACCGAGATGAATGGGTAGGGAGATCATGGACGCAAAACCTTCAGTAGAATGTATGATTAAATTGAATTATATTATTTACTTTTCTCGCGAACCGTTCAACACCGCAATTATCGGCTAACATCGTTTAAAAGCTGAGAAAAAGCTCTTTCATGTGATACATGGTGTCTGTGTGATAAATAGGCTACTTCGCGAGTAGTTCAACATGAGAATGGGTGAATTTGGACGCACTTTCTTTCTTGCGCTGCCACTTTCTCCACTGCGTAAATGACTAAATTAATTTGCGCTGTGAATGCGAAGATTATTTTGACAGGCCACAGGCTAAATAAAAATCGCTATTAGTAGGACGCAAAGCAGAATATTGAAAGAAGGGGGCACCAAGGCCACCGTGGCCTGTAAACCTCGGATTTTCAAAGGGGCCTTACGGCCAACGCAAGGGGCTACGACGGCTCCTGTGAGGGAAATCTGGTGGTCTCTGCATTTATCCCAATCCGTGAATTAGTGAAACACACTCAGTGAGGTGAAGCACACACTAATGTGCCTTTTGCAGTAGCAAACCATTTCAGTCCGTTGCAATGGTCCAACATAATGTGCCATGATCCAACATAATGTGCCATTTGCAGTAGCAGACCATTTCAGTCCGTTGCAATGGTCCAACATAATGTGCCATTTGCAGTAGCAGACCATTTCAGTCCGTTGCAATGGTCCAACATAATGTGCCTTTTGCAGTAGCAGACCATTTCAGTCCGTTGTTGAAGGAATGCTTCAAGGACTCCACTACTGCACAGAATTTCAAGTGTGCCAGCACGAAAACAACATGCATCATCAACGAAGCAGTGGCACCAAATTTCAGAAATGAATTGGTGATGAGGGAAAATCCTTTCCCCCTGATTACAGATGGGTCAAATGATACAGGTATGCTTGTTTCCAGCACCCATTTCTTCACAAAACACACACGCACACAATGTCTGTATGATGTGTTGATTTCATTATGCACCTTTTCATTGCAGGACTAGAGAAGATGAACCCACTCACTGTAAGATTATGTGACAGTGACACCAGCAAAGTTGTCCATAGGTTTTTGGATATGTGCACCACCAGTGGCCGTAGCTGTGCCACATATACCAAATGAGTGAGGTCTTGCAGAAACATGCCATACCATGGAACAATTGTGTAATTTGCACCTGCTGCACTTGTCAATACAGGAGTCAGGAATTCAATTGCATCACAAATTCTGACACAAAATGGCAGTATTTGCATCCATGGATGTCCCTCCACAATACTGCCAAACAGGCTGGGCAGAGGTTGTTGGAAGTAAGTTTGATCACCTATGCACTCCATGACCCATCCATCAAGTTTTTGTATATCACATTGCACTTTTCTGCTTTTTTGCACTTCTGGTTAGACACAATTGGCAAATTATGGTTATGGTATGCAATAGTAAACAACAATATCAATCCAATCAATAGTCTAATGAAAATAAATAACTATGAATTCTACATAGGGATATAGCATGGCTTTGCAACATTTTGTGACAGTCTTCCTGGGTCATTCCAGGCTTTTTGAGAACCCTTTGAAGCCCAATGTCAATATGACAGTTATCTCATAGCTATGTCAATATGTGGATATGAGTTATGTTTTTTTCAAGTGGCAAAAGGTCAGAGCATTTCAAATTAAAATGATTATATCTCACTCTGACAATGAATGCATGTCCCGTTCCTATGCATGTGTTTATGGAAAACAAGGAAATTTACAAGTGATCCAAAATCTTTCATTCACATGAATTCATTAATACATGACCTACAGTCTACACATGCAGTGGCGTATTAAAACACATGCCATCAACATATATTTGGGTCTATGCCAAGCACAGCGATGTTTAAAGGAGCTATGATTTAGGTTTAAATGTCCAAAAATGATGTAGAAGCAAAAATAGAATGTGAAGAATCAAGCACCGTCTCATCCAGATATCCACTGACGTTAGCATCCAAATCATCTTTACAGTCTCTCTAACAACATCACTTACTGCGTGGCCACTATTAAATACAATGCAAGCGAATGCAAAGCAACCTGACATAGCAGCTTTAAAGAATAAAGGACTGTTAATAAATATTGATTGTTGTATAGCAATATCATTGCATATATGGTATTATATTGATTGTAATTAATGTTTTAATTTCATCAGGCTACAAATTCACATGATTGTTTGTGTTTTTTCCAGTGTTTGTAGAGCTATGGACAGTTTTGTGAGAGAAAAGTTAGTGAAATGGCAGCTGGCTAATTGAGAGGTTTAGAGGTGAGGATGTTCCATTATTGTAATTAAACAGGTACACAAACATCTTAACACTGTTAATTGTCTGTTATTCATCTAACCAGCACATCCACAAAGAATGCAGAAAGCACCTTGCTCTGTAATGATCAAAAAAAGTAAAACAGAGAAATGTATCTGTAAATTAATGTTCTTTGTACGTCTGACTTTTGTCTTGCAGATGAGGAAATAGATCAAGACAGCTTTCCTCTTTTAGATGAAGGAACCATTCAGGCTCTAATCCCCAAGATTGGCCTCAGGCTTACATTTCTGAAGTGCTTCAACGAGTTTGTAAGTAAATGAGGATATATTTAGAAGCAGAGGAAGGCAAGGCGTGAGGTTTAATAAGTCAACAAGTTAACATACATATCTACAAAAAGAATTCAAGCACATTTTTAACACTCCAGGTAACACTTTATTTTAAGGTTCACATGTTAGCCACCAATACATACCTAATTAATACCTGTATTAGTGACTTGTAAGGCATGTGTTAGGCAACATTAACCATTTGTTAGGTGTGTATTCACAAATTTCTTGTTCATGATGAATTAGGCCTTTATTATTGATATAATCTTAATAATGACCTTGTAAGCCTTGATCTCTACATACTAATTAGTAGTAAGTACCAAAATAGAATATGCATAACCTACTTGTATACTGTCTGAATAAATCCCAAATAGTAGAACAGTTGTAGAATAAGCAAGTGTATGGCTCAACCTCATTGCTGCATTTCACTGCCCAGGTTGCTGTGTGAAATAGCACTTAATAACTGGGAGATTGGCTCATATTCTAAAGTGGAAACTGGTTCCTTGGTAGCAAGCACATTATCATCAGTAATACCTCTGCAGAATGTACTTATTAGTCATGATATGTCAAAATACGGTCCCTGTTCTAAAGTAGAGGGACGGAGGCAAGTGACGGTGAAAGAGTCTTTTGGTGGCACACAACTAATGAGTCAGCTGGACCAGGGGTCCCCAACCTTCTATGTGCCATGGACCAGGGGTCCCCAACCTTCTATGTGCCATGGGGTTTGGTGGTTCCATGTTCCATACGTGTTGTGCATGCATTACTTGAAAAGAACTAGCTCCAGTTATGTATGAACAGTGAAGGTAACGATCTCTTGTGAAAAACGTGAACTTGAAGAAGTGAAAATTGAACTGAACTATGAATATTGAACAACTTGAAGCTACATCTATAAGTGTGAACATGCTTAACAAAATATGGGAACAAAACATAACTAAACGTGCATTACGAATATAATCAGTGGGAGCCCTGTGCTTGTTTCCCTGCAACAAGAAGCTTCCATCTGGGGGTGATGGAAGATAGTGACACCCTCAGTGTGTTTGAAATGTCCAGTCGATTGCGCAATTTGGTCTTAGTTGCAGTCATTGCCGTAAACCCGGCCTCGCATACATACGTGGTGGGAAACGTTTTCAGCGCTTTTACGGCTATCTCGGGATATTCTGCTTTGGTTTTGATTCAAAAACCCACCAGAGAGGTTTATACAATCTTAAGACCACCGCCATTTGCAATTTCGATCAACTGCTCTTCCTCCTGCGCTGACAAGTTAGGACTATTCGGGATATTGACAAATGGGTTGCGGACCCACTCATTGGTTTGCCGTGGATCTTTGAAGGATGGGAAGTAAAGCTCAAACTCATTTGAGAGCGCAACAAGGTGATCGCGCACCAGCTGCGAGAGAAAGGGCCCTGCCTCAGTCTCTCCCAAAACCCCCACTACTTTTTGGAACAAATTAAATACACCCCGGTCCACTCGTCGTCCCTACAAATCAAGCTTGGCTTTAAATGCAGCGACTTTATCTGCCAGTTTAAAGACAGTAGTCATTCTCCCCTGGAGTGACAGGTTGAGGTCATTAAGCAACCCGAATATGTCACACAGGTAAGAGAGTTTTGACACCCAGTCCTCATCACTAAAATGTGCAGCTAACGGTGACTTTTTCTGTTCTCGCAACTCAAATACTCTGGCCAGTGACCTGCTAAAGATGCTTGTTTTTTGTTGCTCATTCTAGCAGTTTAGCTAACTTCGTATGACACTACCGTTCGCCAAGAACTGATCAAGTGAAGTGAGCTGACCTGAGGCTGCGCAGCGCTGAAGGCCATATGTAAAAGTGTTGAAGGCGGGACAGACATACGTAAGAAAATAGACCTTGCAAAATGCAAACATGCGTGCAATCAAACAACTGCATATAGGCCTATGCCATGTAAAAACGTGACATTATTGCGAATTAAATTTAGTTTAGTTTGCATGCATTTTTTTTTAAACTCATGTCGTAGGCTACGGCCCGGTTAGGAATGTCCTGCGGGCTGGTACCGGGCCGTGGCCCGGTGGTTGGGGACCGCTGAGCTAGACTATTACTCTTTGACCAGCTCGTAAGCCCAACCAAGTGTGTGCAGCATGCCTTTAGCCTACTAACGGCGCATCATCATAAAGATACATTTAATCTGCATCACGGCCCATTTCAGCGGAAAACATGTTAACATTATATCATGGGAAAGACCGCTAGTAATCACACGTTGACGTTACATCTAGTTATTAATTCACAGGACATTCAATCATTTTACTAACACGGCAGTTATGAAGAATTATGTTTATGGTACTTACTCATGTCGAAACGATGTACATTACCAACCTAATTCGTTTGCAATATCCCATGTATTGTACAAATTTAGCATGTAGCTACACTTACAATAATATCCCATGCAAAACGGTTTAGCTTGCTAGCTAGCTAACTGTGGAACTTCAGTATAACATAGCCAATTATCTCACTTAGTTGTAGGAAACGGGCTACGTTCATATTACAAGTGATAGAATGAATGTGTGACTTATGTTTAGTTGATGTTATGACATGTAAAGTTAAGCTTGCTGAACTTAATTATAGTCAGCCACGGGCAGTTTGACTGTGCCCATCAATACATTCATGACACTCCTGTTAGAAAACTGGAAAGAGCAAAACATAGGAACATGGTCACATTAATCCCATAAACACACAGATAACTCTTACACCAACCTTATTTTGTGCCTTTTATTCATGTTTGTTTCAAGATTTCGTAAGTTTACTATAAGCCCTTTTCGCTCCCCACTTTGATGCAGCAGCATAGATTTCCTTTATGTCAGTCATCCTTTACTAAAAGGGGCGAGTACGTGCACGTTCCATTCCATTCGTCAGTGGATATTGTTTAGTTTCTGGTCTAGCTAGATCCGGTGTGGTGTTGTAGTTGCTCCATTCCATTCATCAGTGGATGTTGTTTAGTTTCTGGTCTAGCTAGATCCGGTGTGGTGTTGTAGTTGCTCCATTCCATTCATCAGTGGATGTTGTTCCGTTTCTGGTCTAGCTAGATCCGGTGTGGTGTTGTAGTTGCTCCATTCCATTCGCCAGTGGATATTGTTCCGTTTCTGGTCTAGCTAGATCCGGTGTGGTGTTGTAGTTGTTCTAACCAGAGGTGGGACCAGGTCACTGTTTGGCAAGTCACAAGTAAGTCCCAAGTCTTAGCAGTCAAGTCCCAAGTAAAGACAGAGAAGAGCAAGTCGAGTCCAAGTCCAAGTCACATCAAAGCCAAGTCGTGTCCAAGTCCCAATCTTTTTCAAGTCCTGAACAAGTCATCAGGTACTCTTCACTTAATAATGGCATTATTAGACTATCGATCATAATTTTAACACATCAATCTAATCTACAGTATTTTTTTTATAAATACAGATTAAAATATGTTCAATGGTTCTGTCTTGAAATCTTTTACGATATATGAATGTGCATACCTGTAAAAATATAATGCATGAGGATACCTGAGTAATCTGTAATGAAATGGATAGCTACATGACACTTAGCACAGCAGCAAATATATATTGTTTTTTCCAAATTCGCGGCATCCACTGTAAGGATGAGTAATAATTTTACTGATGGCATTTCACTGCGATAGGCCACAGATTTGCCTGCAAATAATTATTAGACTGTCTGCCAGTGGCAACTCATAAGGGAACCCAAGGTCATGGTTAATGATTACAATAAATGGTGACGAGAAGAATCATTAGGCTGTATGTAGAAGGCTACATTAGTAAATTGCTGCGGTTAAATATTTTACGTTTTTATTAGGGCTGTCAAACGATTAAAAAATAACTAATTAACCTCATATTTTGAAATGAATTAATCTAGATCTAATCTAATTGCGGTTAAAAAGTAGCCTACATTTTCTCCCTAAATACTAAAGCTTCTTATGGCATATTAAATACAGCATAAATCACAAAATTACTGAGTAACCACAAAGGTAAAAATAAAACACTTCTATATTATTTAAATGATAATAATGACACAGTAATTTTGTTTTAAAGTATGTGATGCTGTTTACCTTATTTGTAAATGATGCACTGTCACTTTAAGCCCATTGTGTGCCACTGTCCACACGTTCTCCTAATGATCTTTTTAGCTCCGTTCAAACATAGCCTAGCTATGGCTAGTCCACAAACTCTAACATTGTTTGTGCCACATGTATAGCACAGATGTGGTGTCTGCTTAGGATGCTGCACCTCCTTCTTGGAGATCTGGTCCCTCAGGAGAGCAAGGAGTGGGAACGTCTGCTTCAGCTGCTTTCCATAATGGATATCTGGTCCCTGACGATAGCAAGGAGTGAGAATGTCTGCTTCAGCTGCTTTCCATAATGGAAACTCACACGACAAGCCACTGCATACTTGAACAAAATGATTGAAGAACACCAAGCCCTCTTCCTCAAACTGTACCCTCAATTCCACCTTCTGCCATTTCACTATGCCACTGCCCCTTCGGCCAAAACACCATTTCATGGTTCACTGTGCCACTGCCATAGAAAACCTGGGTCCTCTGGTGCAGTATTGGACAATGCGCTTTGAGGCAAAACATAGCTTTTTTCAAAACCATCAGCCACATCAATTGCAACTTCTGAAATATCTGCAAAACCATGGCCTTTCGTCACCAGATGACACAGTGCTACCATTTCCTGTCTGGCACGGTTTTTGAGAGAAATTTGGAAGTTGGGCCAGGGAACAGCACACTTCTTGCCAACCTTGAGATTATCAGTAAAGTCCAAGATACTCTTCACTGAGGCATTTGCCCCATCTTGGGTCACTGTCAATAGCACAGATTACAGACCTGGCAAAAGTGTTTTTCTGTCCTACAACTCAGAGGCAGAGCCCCAATTTGGCCTTATCGAAACAATTATTGTGTTGCACCAACCGACTCCAACAGTTAAACTGGTTGTAGAGTGCTGGGAGACAGTTTGTTTGGACAAACATCTGTTCGCATACAGTGTCAGTCACTCCCGAGATATGGCAGTGGTCGATGAACAAGTGGTCGATGTGAACAAGCTCCTAAACCATTATCCCCTCCATGCTATGTAGATTTACCAGTCCCTCCAGGATTTCGCGAGGATTTTTTGAGATTGTTGCGATCTAAAATGCCTGATTTCGCGACAACTTTTCTAAAAAATTGCGATGAAACTTGGTGTTTTTAGCTGTTTGTTGCAAAGAAATTGCGAGAGGAAGTGAATTATTTTTTAATTGAGAGTAATTAAGGTTAGTAAGACCAAAATTACACTGATCATCTTGATGTTTATTAAAAAGGATAAGTAAAAGGTAAATAGTAAGGGTTACAGAAAATCAAAGTAGGCCTACTTTAATTGTGTAAATACTTTGACTGGGGTAATTCACAAAGCAGTATAACCTTTCGTAAAACTGTTCAAAAAAGACAGCCCCCTAAAGAGATGGCATCATGTCATATGTTTCAATACATTCATATATGTTGTAATTCAGACAACATGCAACGTTTTCGTGTTAATTACTCATCTTCGTAAGTCGGTATATGGTTAAATGACTCAATACAGGGCGAATGAAGACTCTCTCGCCCACCCCTACTGCCTGTAGGAAGAATATCCCGCTTGCAAGTTCAGTGTATCGTACCCGCCGACCGAAGCAGTATTAGTTTACATCCTGCAACCACAGCACAGAGGCAGGCTAACGAAACGCTAGCGATTGTTGCAAACGTGTGTATAATGGCAGAGCCGGCGAAGAAGCAGCGAAAACCCTTGACGGAAGATGCTGTGGCAGATTTTTTTTGAAGATGTCATGTGTTGCCAGGCAGCAGCCGAGAGATATATGTAGTAAAGTTCATGAAGAGTTCCTGTGCAGCCAGGCAGAAGCTGGGGGAGGATGTCATGCATGTGCGCGAACGTGACACAGGCCTACTGGGAATTATTTAATAATTTTTGTGGCACCTCAGAGAGCTCATCTACCTATATGGTTTATTGAATATACATTGATTGGATGAAAAAGGGTCTGCCGATTTCATAGGGGGCAGATACTGGGCCAGGGTTGGCCATAAGTAAAAAGGAGGTGTTTTTGACCACATACAAAAACTTTCCCCCCAAGAGGAAAATCCTCAGAACGTGCGCACCTTCTCCCCAAGGCCTGGGTCGTGGAGTCTCCGCTGCAGAGGACATCCATCATTCGCAACTCCTGCCTGCAAATGTCATAATCTAATGTCAATGGGGACATTTTAGTAGTTTTTAATTAATAGTTTAAAAAGTATAAAAGTTACAAAGTTGAAAAATACATAGCTGAAGTAAGACCTACGCAACGCAGTTTGAATGAAGTTTCTAAGTTAAACGGTTGAAGCTGTATTAAACGCACAAAAAGCTTCAGCGGAATAATAATAAGAAAACTTCGGATAACAGTAGAGTCTATGGGGAAAAATACGCTTGTTTTTTATTAATCTCTCAAAAAGTATAAAGTTTACAAAAGTGAAAAATACATTCCCCACGTGTCCTTTTCAAGACCTACGTTACAAAGTTTGAACGAAGTTTCTACGTTAAACGGTTAAAGCTGAATTAGACGCAGAAATTTGGTGGGAAGAATAATAACTAGAAAGTGTAATTTCGAGGAAGTTACCAGTGCATGAAAATATAAACATACTGTATATTAACATAAAATGCCAAACAAACTTTATTTGTAAACAGTTGGCAGGAGTCATAGTTGATAACAACCGACAGTTGAAATAGCTGAACAGTTAAATAGTAGTTTAAATAGTTAAATTATTTAATAGTGAATTATTGTAGTGAGGACATGTATTTTGAAACAGTTGTGGGCAGAGGAAATAGTAGTCTTAAGAGAGCAGATGCTGCGTGATGTCTTTGCGCCTGGCAGCTGGCAGCGGTGCTTTGCCGGTGCTATGCCCGAAAATAGTTCCAAATCTAAATTGTTTTAGTAAATCCCTTTGTGTTAATTTGCATTGATATTTGTACTCAATGTGAATGTTCAGGTTACAAGAAATAATTATAAAAAATCTTGAGTTATTTGATTCACTTTTGCAACGTCATGCTAGCTGGAAATGCCGGATTACATCGACTACGCTAAGCTAAAGCTAACTGGGCCGTTTCTAGATAAAAAAAGTTGCATGTTTGGACAAAATTGTGAGGTCGCCCAGAATTCACGAGGATTTGCTGAATTTGCGTTAATTGTTGCGATCGCAACATCGCGAATTCCTGGAGGGACTGTCTAATGGCGGCCTTACATTGTACGATTTTGGCCTGTTTTCCCAGTCGGCGACTAAATTTCCAAAATTGCAGCGCGCTCCCATCAACTAGATCGTTAAGTGTAAGGTGCCAATCTTAGCGGTTTTAAGGCAGTCCGAGTCAGTCTTTTTCTAGTTTTGCCGTTACGACAATATCAAACATGTTTGATATTATCGCAAGTCTTTCTAGTCGTGGCTCATGCAAATAGTGACGTGAACTATAAAAACTAATAGTGACCTCTCTCCAACACCAAACAGGAAGGGGCAAAGTATAGGCGACAGCTGTAGCCTATAATTATTTGTTATTCCCTTTTTATATATATATATATATATATATATATATTATATATATATATATATATATATATATATATATATATTTTTTTTTTTGGCCTTTTATGCCTTTAATGCGAAAGGATAGTGGAGAGTGACAGGAAGTAAGTGGGAGAGAGTTGGGGTCGGATCCGGAAAGGACCACGGGGCGGGAATCGAATACGGTGCAGGTGCCCCAGCCAGTTGCGCCACGGCTGGGGCCTATTTGTTTTTCTTAACAATATTTGTAATTTCTTATACATATTTAGTCGGCTCTTCCACGTGACAGAGCGACTCTATATCGGTTAGGGATATCACGCATGAAACAATGCTGCAGAAACACGAAAATACGACTTTGAGTTTAGTAGGCTATCATTTCAGTTCCTGTTTATCTATTGCACGATGGGTAATAATTTAAAGGAATCTAGTTGCAGTCTTGTAAATAGTGACCCTGCAAGATCCCTAGTCATTGCAAAATCATAGTCTGTGACTTAAAACTCTACTACTTGTCTTTAGATGCGAGAGGGTCTGAGACTGTAGTCTTTCACAAATCTTTGCAAATCTTTCCAAAGTCTGTTAGTGGAAGGAGGGCTTTACAGACAGGATGATCCAAACCTCTAACCTGACTCTCGCCAGATGAATTTCATTCCGCCTAGCTCCACTCATATCCATCTGGGGTCGCTTCCGTTGAGTGATTTCGGCACCAGATTTTATAGTAGAGCCAATCAGGACGCAGGGCGTAGCGTAGAAGCGACTGTGAGACTGTTCTCAGCGCCAGGGGTTGGCTTCGATGTGAGTGGTTGAAGTAGCACGTCAATAGATGACGGACAAGTGGCTTATCCAATCATATGCAAGGATTTTTGATTAAGGCCCAGCCTTCTGAAACACCTCTCCAATGGAGCGATCCCAGATGGATGAGTGGAGCTAGGCGGAACGAAATCTGGCGAGAGTCAGGTTACCAAACCTCTACATTGCATTATTGCAAGATACAGTGTCTTGTAGGGTGTTGGCTGTGGAACACATGTAAAATACTGTAAATAACAATTAGTAATAACCATGAGTATTTGTAATTAACCCACCCCCTACAAAACACACATGTACAAGTTTTACTAAGTTCTGTTGAAGTTCTAAGTAGTTTTTTTTTATCAAAGCCCCTTTGTCTACACTTTCAAATGTTGAAACCGGTTACAATTAAGTTATAATTTCTCTGTATATTTTTAACAATCATAAACATATGCATAAAAGTCTAATGTGTGTGATGTGACTTATCCAGACAGGGGATGTTGCATTCACGACGGTTCCCTATGCTGCCGAAACAGCTGCTGCTTTTCCTATTATGTCTCCTGTGGAGGAAAATGTTGAGACAGTAACTGCTGTTCCACCCCTGTGTTCACTGGTTTTGGAAGTTATTCCACTGGTTCATTTTACGTGTAACATAGGTCCACATTATAAGAAAAAATATAAATGTATACAAACCCTATAAATATCCCCATTCTGTACTGAGTCTGAATGCTCCGTGGCTACTGGAAGAAACTGGAATCCATGCATTTCCACAGAATTATTTTTTGGAATCTGATCCCTTATCATACCTGTTCATTCTTACTCGTCGCCCGACTTATAGTGACTAAATTCAAGATGGCTGCAAACGCTAAACTTTGTGAAGATACTGTTTGTATAAATCTTTTTGTATGTAAACTACCAGTGCTTTTTTAAAGTTCTCAATGTCTCGTTTTAAATGTCAGGGCCCTCAGAAGTCTACCAATGACGTGTGGAGATACATTGAGCCTCGTAAATGGTGTAAAACAGTGATTCATTTGCATGGCTAGCCCGATGCCGAAGCACCACCATTGAAAAAGCTGTTGGTAGCATCGGCTGTTTCAGTGCTGTGATTTGCCCGAAAACCAGACTGAAAGTAATCAAAATACCCATTTGATAGGAAGGTGGTTAATTGATTAAAGACTACTTTTTGAATAATTTTGCCAATAAAAGGTAGATTGGATATGGGCCTATAATTGTTTAGCATGGAGGCATCCAGGTTATTCTTCTTGAGAAGTGGCTTCACAACACAACAACTTAGGAAAAGTGCCAGACAGCAGTGATACATTTACAATTTGAAGGACATCCGCCGCTATGAGAGGAAAAACAGTTTTGAAGAAATTGGTAGGCAGAGTGTCTAAGACACATGTGGAAGAGCTGAGATTCTGTACCGTTTTTTTAAGTGTTTCGTAGTCCATCAAGCTGAACTCTGACATTAAGTTTAGTTTCCCTCTGTTTGTTGCTGGAAGTTCAGGTTGTTGAATTTCTAATTGAGCAGATATGTTGAGTCTGATTTTGTAAATTTTACCTTTAAAAAAAGATGAAAACTCATTGCATTTATTAGTTGAGAGAAGTTCAGGTGCTAATTGTGAGGGGGGATTTGTTAACTTATCAACAGTTGAAAATAGAATACGAGTGTTGTTTGAACTTCTATTGATAATGTTAGAAAAAAAGGACTGTCTTGCTTTGCATATTTCAGAGTTATATGTGCGGAGCATCTCTTTATGGATTTCATAGTGGATCTGAAGTTTGTATTTACGCCATTTTCTTTCAGTCTTCCTACACTCTCTTTTTAGAAGTTTAACTGCTGGATATTGCCTCCATGGTGCTTTGTGTTTGTCCTTAACTTTCTTCAATTGTAATGGAGCAATGTCATCCATAATGTTTGCCATTTTTGCATTAAAGTGATCAAATAAGTCTTCTACAGAGTCTGACAGTTGACTTGACTTTAGTGAAAGTGCTTGCTCAAAGAGAACACTTGTCTGATCATTTATGATTCTCCTTTTTACCATCATAGCTGTGTTTTGAGTGTGGGGACAGACACATCAAAGAACACGCAGAAATGATCAGATAAGGCCAGGTCTTTAACAGCTGTAGAGACATCGAGACCCTTTGTGATAACAAGGTCGAGGGTATGGCCGAGAGAGTGTGTTGGCCCCTGTACATGCTGTGTTAGGGAGAAAGTATCGATTAGTACAATGAATTCCTTGGCGTAATTGTTTTCAGGATTATCCACATGCAAGTTTAGATCCTCTGATATAATAAGACAGTCAAACTCTATGCAAACGACTGAAAGCAGTTCACCTAGCTCTTCAAGAAAAACTTTTGCTGAATGTTTTGGAGGCCTGTAAATTGTCAGTAATAAAACCTGAGGAGAAGACTTAATGCGTGCACACAGATATTCAAATGAAGTAGTCACCGAATGACGACTGATTGCACTAAAAAGACGTCTTAAAAATTGTGGCTATCCCCCCACCTTTTTTATTTGCTCTGGTAGCACACAAAAAACTGAAATTTGGGGGAGCTGATTCCATGAGAGTAGCACTGTTTGCTTGATCTAACCATGTCTCAGTTAAAAGTAAAAAAAATCAAGGTTGTGTGTGCAAATTAGATCATTAATTAAGAATGATTTGTTTGAAAGAGATCTGATATTTAGGAGTGCTAGTTTTGCTGTGTGTTGGGGAAAAATGGTCCATGGGGGAAATCTGAGGTGGAATTGGTACGGGTAGGAGATTGGACTGGTTTACCCTATAAGCTCGATGCATTTGTGTTCTATTTCTTGTCAATACAGGAATAGAGAATGTCATGGGCTTACTGGGTCCTGGCATGTTCTCAAAACTACTGTCAGTACCATTTATATTGCAGGGACCCTGAGAATATTATACAATACAGTCATCATAGTCATCATCATCATTAAATAATTGTCCACTGCAGCTGCTATATGCCAGCTGACAATATGAACTAAGAGGTTGTTGCTGCTTAAGAGATCCTTCTGAGTGGAAAGAGGGAGGCCGTGAAGGTGCCGTGCGCACCTTTGGTGCTAAGGGTCTTGGGGTACTAAAAAAACCGCACAGTTGAAGGTCTTGGTCTACTACCAAGGCGGGATGTTGATGGGTATACCGTTGAAGGTCTTGGTTTACCAACAAGGTGGGATGTTGATGGGTATACAGTTGAAGGTCTTGGTCTACCAACAAGGTGTGATGTTGATGGGTATACTGTTGAAGGTCTTGGTTTACCAACAAGGTGGGATGTTGATGGGCATACAGTTGAAGGTCTTGGTCTACCAACAAGGTGGGATGTTGATGGGCATACAGTTGAAGGTCTTGGTCTACCAACAAGGTGGGATGTTGATGGGCATACAGTTGAAGGTCTTGGTCTACCAACAAGGTGGGATGTTGATGGGTATACCGTTGAAGGTCTTGGTCTACCAACAAGGTGGGATGTTGATGGGTATACAGTTGAAGGTCTTGGGCTACTAACAAGTTGCAGGGCTACTGGCAGCAGTCCTTCCATTCTTGCGGGGAAAATCATGTGCTGGGGTGGGGATGGTGATGGGTATGCAGGGATCCTGGGGAGTTTGAGCGGGAGGGGGAGTGTTGGGATGAGGATGGATATACAGGGGGGTTTGGGTGGCCTGGGGAATTTGATCGGGTGGGGACGTGATTGGGTGTAGGTGGTGATGGGAAATCAAGGAAGATGGGGTTGAATATTGGTTCAGAGTCTCCATCTGCCTGCTGAGGCCCTGGGGAATTTGTTGCAGACGCTCCGCTTTCAGCATGTATTCCAGTAGTGTATTTCAAGTTGTTGTGTCTTTGTGGTGACAAGGAGTCGACGGAGGTGGAGAGGGGTATTGGTAATGGTGTTACAACATGACCCTTCCTTTCTGATAGCCCCTCAGCAGCTTTGATAGGTGCTATCTCCTCATGCTCATCGCAATCATTTGTTTGCTGATATTCCAGGGAGTTTGATGCCAGTGATTGACTTTGAGTCATTTTAGCAGCACCCATCTTATCTTGTCCAGTGGACATGGCTGGGCATTGTTGAGCTGGTTGTTTATGTTTCTCGAAGGTCTGCATTTCAGTGGAGGCTACCGAGTGATTACCAGAGGGCCCCACAGCAGGGGGGGGGGGCAAAAATCTCTGTTTCAGCCTGTGCAGAGTGTTTTGGTTTAGCTGAGATGTTGATGTCATCCGCTTGTTCCGTCTGTATGGCCACTGAGCGCTTATCAGAGGCTCGGCTCAAGGTTGGCAGAAAAAATGTTGGGTGCAGGAGAGAGAGGTGATAGTATTCGGTTAAGATCTTGGCCCCAGTCCAACTCAGCTCTGTACTATTTGGTCTGAAGTATTCCCTGCAATTCCAAAAAAGGTTAAAATTGTCAATAAAATTCATTCCAATTGAAAAGCATGTTTTTGCGAGCCAGGTGTTTAAACTGAATAGTCTGGAAAATACAAAGCTTCCCTCTGCTGGGAGTGGGCCACTGATGGAAATTTGTATTCCAAGCTCATATAGGGCTGAGAAAAGTTCCTTGAAATCTTCTTTGACATACAGCTGTTCTCTGTAGATGTCATTTGCTCCAACATGCACAATGATGCGCTTGATAGTTGCATATTTCGACACCAGTTCTGCAAACTTTTTTCAGAACGGAAGCATTTAGAAAACAACATACAATCATCCTTTCCCCATTTATATGTCTCACAGCAGGGTCACCTAGAATGAGGGTTGTGGGATGAATAGGTGTCAAGTGCTGCTTCGTGTCTGTGCCCATCTTTCTATTGTTGTGGTTTGATCGCTGCCTGCTTTGGGTCTGTTCCCTGGGAAATTCCTCGCTCACGTCCCGGAGGCATTCAAATCTGTTCCATAGTGTTAGGGGCTGTGGGCTTCCCTTAGAGCCACAAGCCCTGTAGTAGTTTGCTGATCTGTCTGTATTTCTGATACGAGGCCTGACGTTAACATCTGAATTTACTGGTGTTGAGGTCATTACAGTTCTTGTTTTACGTTGTTTTTGGTCTGCCACCTTGCCTGTGCCAAGGCTCTGTACTCACATTTCCCTTTGTGAGGTCGATGCATTCATCTGCTCTATTAGCAGTGACATTAGACTGCTGGGTTACATTCTCTGCATTTCCAGTAGTTGCTGTACTCACTTCATGAGATGCCTCTCGTAGTTCATCTGTCTTTGATGGAAGGGCATGCATCTTTGATTCCAAAGTAGAAATCCTCTGTTCTAGCTCAGTACATTTTCGGCATGATCTCCTGGGTCTCTGGCCGGAGGAGCGCATTTTGTTTTAATCCAACTTCAAGGTGAATTGCCGTTCAGTTTTTGCTCGTTGATTTGGCTGGCTCATTTAAAGTAAAAAACTAGCCACTAAAGTTTCAGATCTAAATGTACTGGTTTCACTGTCTTTGCTAAAAGAGTGGAAATTGCTAAAAGGATAGTTGAAGCAGGAGCAGTGTGAAATGTGTCCTACTCGCTTGAGCAGGAGGAGCAAGCGAGGATACCTCAAATAGTAGTGTAAAGTTACATACAGTAGTATTGCTTTAAGGTTCTCAAATAGTAGTGTAAAGTTACATAGTAATGCTTTTAAGAACCACTGCCATAATCAATAATGAGTGCACCATAACTAGCACCATATTTGCATTGCACTAACACTCTGTATGCATTTTATGTGTAAACAGACCTCCTGGCAAATTCTCTGGTGCACACATTTCCATCTCCCCGAGATGCTTCCAGCAGTGGTTTTGTGAGTACCGTAAAACTTCAAATAATCGCCGAGTCCCTAAGAGACGCCTGTCTCTTTTAAACGCCTGGCGTGGCTACAGGTTTGGGTTAAAGGCCGGTCTCCAGTAGAGGCCTGGGCCCAGTTTCCCGATAACGACGGAGACACGCTCTTACGAGGGTTTTCTACGATTCATCTTACGATCGTTCGTTTGGTTTTTCCGACTGTTTCCCGAACATGCTCGTAGCGTGAACGCGCGTTCACTCCTCTTAAGATGCTCTTAAGGGGAGCTGCCCACGTTAATAGTTCTGAAATATCCTCTGATTTGACGGTGATGTCCGGTGACTGCACGTCACAGCTATAGGCCTACCATTTAAACTTTGGATCTACACATTAATTCACATCAATACGAAAATAGAAACACTTTGACATCTGCACGTAAGCATCCCAAGTAGGTTATATACACCACACAGAGACCTACATAATTGTAATTATTTTAAGATTAGATTGTTGCACCATGCAATAATTTTTCGCGGTGTCACTTAAGAACACATTTGAAGATAAGAAAGAAGTCGAGTAAGAAAGAGAGAAAATGTGTAGGCTTAGATTTTGATGCAGTAGGCTACAGACTAAACCACATGTTGCTTTCTCTGCTTTTTACCTCATAGGCCTAACAAAATATTCACTTAGCAAAGATAATGTCAAACTATTCTGGCAACGTCTCGTTTCATAACTTGATTGCATTTTTGTCCGCTTTTCATCACATTATTATGACCATTAAATGTAGGCTATTTTGCACGCTAAAATCTGATTCATCACAGGTAAACACAATAAAGAATGGGAACGTAAGTTGGATTATGTATTCTAAGTTGTAATTCCTCTGTATGTCCTGTTGGTGACCTCAGTGAGAAGTACTGTTAAGATGCTCTTAGCGGGTAACGAGTACTCTGGAGCACTCGTAGATCTACGAATGTTTTGACGACGCTCTTAGGCTTAAGATGCTTTCGGTGAACTGGGCCCTGGTCTGTTTAGTTTCGGGTTGTATTTAATCTTCTAAAACCCGTCAGATCGTCTGTTTGAAAGATTCGCAATGACACGAAACCGTTACAGAAAGGAGGTTACAGCAGTGTGAATTAGATTTTGCACGTCGTTACAAGCCGTCGCAAAGCATTCACATGTCTGGTCACAGTTGCAAGGTTTTAGAATGTTGCATCAAGTTGATGCTCATCTCGTTGCGAATCTTGGGTGTGATTTGGGCTTAAGTATGGCGTAGACTGCGCACGTTATGATTAGATGGCATTAAAAGACTGTGGTGGGGAAAAGCTAGAGTTCCAAATTGTATAACCCTTTTTCCAATATGAACTATGCCTATATGTCCGACTTCGTCATCGTTCAATTCATCCCTTCAACCCATCCCTTGTGTTAATTTGCGGATAGGCCGATGGTAAGCTTGTTTTTATCGTGGCAACAAAACCAGAACGGTTCGCGAACGTTATTCTTTATTCTAAATGCCATGGCGATAAAGAGAAAGAAGTCAGAAAAGGAATTTACCTTAGACTAGGCTATATCAGAGCCCGTCTACGGACATTCTCTGGCTATATAACATAGTGAAATAGGTTAATGATGTAAAGTCAAGTGCGCTTCTCTGGGACTGCTGTGTGCGCGCAGTTTTTATTGATGAGTTGGAGTGGCAAGTGCTGCACATAGTTGCAGTGGAATGTGGCTGCCCAGGGCATTATAAAACTTCTCACTCTTAGACCTACTCATACACGGCGGTGAAATGGCCTATTTAGCTGTCTAAATTCAAATCATATGCTGGGGGAGAAATCGTCGGACATCCATGATTATTTTGTTATTCAGCACCCCTAGTCAAAAATATGTTCCCGCGAGCCTGGAAGTAGGCTATGATTTGAATGTAGACTGCTGTCAAATTTGGCAAATACAAAACGGGAGAAACAATATTGTTCATGTTCTCTCATGCTGTTTCATTCGTGCCGAAAAGGAGGGAGAATGAAACATTAAGCACGTTCCACTTTTGCATAAATAATTCCTGAACAGTTTTGGTCAGGGCTGATAATGCAACTGTATTTGACAAAGGACCGAGGCTATTTGCTAGTGACAAAGTATGAGCTTTAGTGTGATACGATCTCTTTGTAGATTACGTTTAATTAAAACGTGTTTCATCTGTTCTGGCTATCCTCGCTATTTGGATCTTACTGTATCTCACTCGGTGAACATCTCAACACTAAATGAATGATGATCCCTAATTGTCATCAGATAGCCTAGTCATATAGGTAGACATTCAGTGTGTTTGAAATAATTAATTCGATAATATTTTCCATCTTTGCAAAGGAAAAGTTTTGTGTAAAGGGAATTAAAGGCCTGTCTCATATAGACGCATGTCTCCAATACTAGCCGGTGCAGTTTGGTGATTTGGGAAAATAAAAGCCCGGGCTATTATTTGGAGTTTTACGGTACTTGAAAAATGTGTTAAAAACGGCTGCATTCAAATTAACTCTGCTAAGGTGTTATCACAACTAGGGAGACTAAACAAAGTTATGCAATCAAGCCGTATCTCTAAGCTAACCTTAGAATACTGTTTGGATCTCGAGTTTAGCATGCTTAGTTACAGCTGCTTGTCATTGTTAACTAGGTTACTCGTGGAGGGCTATATTCATTTTATTGACTGACACTGAATGTGAAAGTCAGAAATCTGAAAGTCCCAAGGAGAAGTACGAACCTTTTTTACTTGTAAGTTAGGTCCATATGTGTTTGTGCTGTCATGAATGTGAAAATTAACAGCTACTTCCTCTGTCAGCTCTAGCCACTGAAAAGAAATGAGCGGAGAAATTAGGCCAATTGCAAAAGCTCTTCAGTTTGACGTGGAATTGATAGAGCTCATTACTATTCATGAGTTCACCCAGTTGAGACCATGCCCACAAAATTCGTTTAGCTCTGACAGTTTTCATAGGCCTATGCAAGGATGGCTGAATGTCAACGGACTTGTGCACTATGCAAGGATAGAACGCCCAAGAACCCAGACTTGAGGATCAAATGGCTTCATTTTATTTTTTGGAAGAATGCCACAGACTTAGCAAAAAGGTTGCTGTTTAAGCCTGGAACAGTAGGCTACAATCGCAGCAGTCTACGACCAGTGCACGTCAGTAAAACATTATTGTAGTGTTGCACAGTGTATTGATACTAGAAAGGTATAACGATGCCTTCATGCAAAAAACGATACGATTTCCGACGTTTTTAGAATCGATACTTTATTAAAATAATAACGTTCTGTGTTTGTGTGGACTGCTCCCACTCTCCATGCTCCTTGAACGCATCTAGGCAAGTGGGCGTGTCAAGCAGGCATCGGAGTGACTGATGTGCGCAGCCAACGTTAACACAAGCCTTGTGGATAAAACAAAAGGTGAAATGGAACTATTTCGGATACATCGCGGATAGTGAAGGCAAGCCATCAGGTACACAGAGGCCCGTTTGTAAAATATGTTTCAAAGTCATTCAAAAGAAATAGGCTACGCATAGAACTTGGCTTAGCACCTCGCAGACATATCCCAACATTTTTAAATAGTTCAAAGAACGACAGGTTAACGAATAGGCTATAGAAAACACCACTCATGATTAGTGCCAAGTTCATCTCTTCAGTTTTAGTCTAGACCAGGAGTCGGCAACCTTTTTTGCCTGGAGAGCCACTTTTACCATTTTTTTTTTTTTTTTTAATCTCAGAAGAGCCACATAAAGACGGTTACAAGAAAAAGTTTGGATTTACTTTCATTCAACATTTTCTACTAGTTTTAAAGTACTAGTTCTAAAGTAATGTGCAAGTAACTTGAAATGTAAAGTGGAATGACAGAAGTATAGGCCTTAGGCTTCCCATGTAAGCTAAACACCACCCCCCATTTCCCCAGTGTCCTTTGGTATGCAAAGTAACATCATGGTTCACAATACAACACTCAATTTTCATTGACATGTCATTGGCAAAATTCAACATTAGGCCTACCAGAGATTAGATTTGGTGATGGCCTTGAGTCTGGCTGGCTCATATTCAGTGAGGTGAAGTTTCATGCAAGAATTTGCGGTCATCATTTAAGGGCAACTCCACGCAAAACTGTCATATATCCATAACGGCAACTAAATACCATGGCATTGTGTTGGCGTTATGGATGTGACAGTTTTGCTCGGAATTGCCCTTAAACGTGAGCGCAGGTTTGTCTTTATATTTTTCATATGTGAGAAAGATTTTTCACATGCAAGTGGAATAGGGTTAACACAGCAATACTAACTCGTTGCAGTGTGCGATATATAACGGGCAGTTCATTTCACGTTTTCAGAATCAGTCTTCGGATGGAAACTTTCCCATTTCAGCTCGCGCTTGTGTTCAAGGCCGCAAGCTGTATCGCTGACGGTTCCTTTTGTCATTTTCCTTATCTAGCCTACAGCAAGCGCACACATCAACAATAACAATTAAAGACAAGTGTTCTCGTTGACTGAAATGGAGGGAAATCGGCGATTTTGTTTGATATTGACATGGCAACGAACCGCGAATGTAACAATATTGTGCAGGCTACGGTTCCGGAGTCAAGTGAGGTGGGAAGTTATATAAATTACTCAGATAGACCAACGACAAATAGCCTACTCATTATTATTTTCAAAAGCTGAGCCGCATTAGAGGGATCAAAGAGCCGCATGCGGCTCCGGAGCCGCGGGTTGCCGACCCCTGGTCTAGACTAACTGAAACGAGTATGGTTTTCTGGGATAAAGCGAACCTTCCTTCATCAGTGAATTTTGACGAGACGACTGATCATAGTGTGCTAACATGATGAAAACGCAATGTTCACGCTAGTAGGCTATAACATTACCATAATTTGCAAACGATCTGTTTAATATAAGGTCAGTAGGGCTTACTGGTAATGTTTGTCATGGCATGTAGACTGCCATTTGTTCAATAATTATTGCCCAGATGTACGATAGGCTACCCGAAATGCGCTAACTAAAGCCCACAGCATATAATACCACTGAAGTGTGTCGAGTCCTAATAGCGGCTTATTGTTACGTGGTAGCAAATAATGTTATCAAAGAAATAGACATAATGTACACAGATATATTGCAACAGGTAATGGTGTAGGCCTACCCAGAGGAAACTTTTGCTTCTCATTTGTATCCCTTCTGTTGCTAAAGAGACAAAATGGTGATTCTCTTTTAAGGATCATTTAAGTATTACTTTTGTCACAATTATTTCTCCTAATTTTGCCTTAGGAGAAATAAAACAAGCAAAAGATGAGACACATAACAATAAGACAAGTAGGAGTCACATAAGAGATATTAGTTTGAGAAGCAGGAGAAATACGGGAGATCTCTTATATGTTTGAGTGTAGTCTCATTTACAACTTGGTTCTCCTTAGGAGAAATAATAGAGCAAATGAGGAGACATTGCAATGAGAAACTGTTGAGAAGTAGGAGTTACAATTGAGATATCAGTTTGAGGGTCAAAAAATAGGGCACTCCATAGCATTTCAAACTTTTATTTTATAAAACAAAGCAAAACAGTTGTACTTTAAAAATGGACTTTAAGCAATGGGAACTTGCACAGATGCACTTTAAAATGGACTTCAAGAAATGGAAGCATGTTAATGCCTTGATATGTTCTTTGTATAATGTGTATTCTTATTTATTTATTTTTTGTGTGTGTGTGTATGTGAGTATTATTTTTAAAAGCTGCACAAGCAAATTGCATTGTACGGACCAACTGCACAATGACAATTTAAGACTATCTATAAATCATACAACATGGAGAAATGAACTAATAAACAATAACATAAACAAACTGAACTTGTGCCAAAGCGTGCCATACTGTGTACAATGGTGGATAAAAGCATGGGCTGGTCAATCTGCGTCTTTTATCCTGGTGGTGGAACCAACCAAAGGGAGGAGGGAGAGAAGAGCAGAAAATAGAACATTGTTAGTTTGTGAGCCACTCAAAAATACAAAGTAAGACATTTGTTTGACCGTCTGCTTTCATAACTGTGGGAATTTTGATACAGCACAAAGATCAGGCACACCTTATTAATCACTTAAACACAGAATGGGGGGATGTGATAGCTACCACTCACATTTGCTATGTGTTGCCCAATTGAAAAACAGATTTTATTGATATATTTGTCAAGCTTAAACAAGTTTGTTGAATTCCCTCACCTCATCTAGTGAGTAAACTGTATTGTCAGGCTAGGATTAACCCCTATCCAGCTTACCGCTAGGCAAAACCTTGTTTTGGTTGGACTAAGCCTATTCAGTGTAAAAAAAAAAAAAAAAAAAATGGGCATCTGAAAATAGTTTAGTTCAGAGTCCTGATGTCAAAAAAGTAATTTGGGCAATTTTTTTTTGTCATCTGGGAGCTGGCTCCATAGTCAGGACGCATAACAACTAAATGCAGCGATGCCTTGTTTAGTTCTGATCGTGGGTTTCAACAGGAACATTTCTCCTGTGATCAGTGAGGTTTAAGTGATGAGTATTTCTGGAACATGTCACACAGGCTCATTGAAGGGCAAATCTGGTGTAAACTGATTCAAAGCCTTGTTGTTCGAGCTCACCAGGCACTGTCCAAAGGACAAAGAACAATAAAATGTGTCATAACCTATGGACAAGAAAGTAAAGCTGACTCAATATGGCAAAAAAGCCTTCAGTATCTTCTTTCCATTACAGAGTTTCCCCAGGTTTGACCACCCCAAATAAGACTAGACCTTTTTAAGACCACTTACATGAAAATTTAGACCTACATCACACCCATTATGCGGTTGTAAAACACCAGATCAAATCCATAATGACAATTAAAACAACACTTCCTCATGATGTGCTGTCCTCTCCTTTTGACTGATTATGTTGATTCATTGCTGCCGGTACGAAAACCCAAAGTATTGTTTGCGCATATTCCAAGAAATTAGACTAGTGTAGTTGTCACGATACCAAAATTATTGTTTGGATGACGATACCACATCAAGAATAGCGATTTCGATACTTCTTCGATAATTCTTAAAAAAATCTATTGGATTTGGGGGCCCAGACCACCTTGACATCATCAGTAATATTGAGTATAGTGTTATCATTCACACTAGTGGGCATCTTAGATTCTGCTTGACTCTTTCCACACACACAGAAAATTATGGCTTATTTCATATGTTTCTATTTCATATACCTTCAAATTCATATAAAGTGTAGTTAATGTATAGTATTTTTTAATCTGCATAATTACTATTAATCTGCTTAATTGCTAAACATATTTAGGTCATTTGAATACTTAATATTTATTTTTAAACTATTACACCTAGGCAAATTTAATGTGGTGTGTAGGCCTAGGTGTAATTGAGTGCTTGTCACTTTAAGAGATACGTGAGTAATTACTGTAGCCTTCAGTGTCACGGTTTTAGGCTAGTGAATAATAGTTGCACATAATGTATAAGGATATGTGGATGCAATTAATTGTTGTCTGTCATTAGATAAAATAAATGTAAATAAAAAACTATCAAGTTCGTAGAAGGGATCATGTTCAATAATGATTTTAGCACTAATGACGAATGACATACATGACCTGAGCTAGCAGAATTAGTTAGCAAGGAGCTCTCTCCAGATGTAAAAGTTTGTGCTGCCTATTTCTAAATGACATTAAACCCAATAGTAGACCTACGTACATCTCATAGCCTAGGTAGGTTAGAAACACAAAGTTGAGAGGTGCAAGTGAGCAAATCAACTTGATATTAGCCTATTATTATGTGTTACCACAGAATCACTTAAGCTAAACTAGCAGCCATGTCTCGCTGTTTATGGCACGACAGCTGCGCATATGTGTGTGAGGAGAAAAGACGCATAGCCACAGGCTTGGGGAGGAGGCACTAGAAGCATGCCTTGTGCACACGAACAAGAACATGGTCATTCTTAAAAGGAGAATTCCGGTGTGATATTGACCTAAAGTGTGTTGAAACATGATACCGAGTGCAAACGTATGTCTCATAGCCCATCTCGGCTTGTCCCCTGCACTCCAAAATCTGGCGCTAGTTAGCCGATGCTACCAACAGCTTTTTCAATGGTGGTGCTTCGGAATTGCAAATAAATGGTATTTTAATGATTCACAGGTATGATAAGGGATCAGATTCCAAAAATAATTCAGTGGAAATGCATGGATTCAAGTTTCTTCCAGTAGCAGCAACTGGAATCCATGCATTTCCACAGAATTATTTTTGGAATCTGATCCCTTATCATACCTGTTCATTCTTACTCGTAGCTCGACTTATCGTGACTAAATTCAAGATGGCTGCGAACGCTAAACTTTGTGAAGATACTGTCTGTATAAATCGTCTTGTAAGTAAACTACCAGTGCTTTTTCAAAGTTCTCAATGTCTCGTTTTAAATGTCAGGGCCCTCGGAAGTCTACCAATGAAGTGTGGAGATACATTGAGCCTCATAAATGGTGTAAAACAGTCATTTATTTGCATGGCTAGCCCGATGCCGAAGCACCACCATTGAAAAAGCTGTTGGTAGCATCGGCTAACTAGCGCCAGATTTTGGAGTGCAGGGGACAAGCCGAGATGGCCTATGAAACATACGTTCACACGCGGTATCATGTTTCAACACACTTTAGGTCAATATCACACCGGAATTCTCCTTTAAAAGTATTGATACTAATAAAATTAGGTATTGTGACAACTGCTAATAGCTATTGCGACACTTTTGTAGTATCGGTGCACCGTGCAACACTAAATTAGACGATCTCTGATGTTACGCAACCCCCTGTTGAATTTTCACATTGTTGTTGTTTTTCCCCCATTTCTCCTTGCTTGCAGGCTAGTAGAATTAACATTTAAGACCTTCGTTTAAAACATTAAGACTTCGGCAACAGAATTTAAGACTTTTTCAGACCTTAATTAAGGAACATGACATTTAAGACCGTTTAAAGACTTTTAAGACCCCGCGGCTCCCCTGCATTATGTCAGGAATACCAAAAGTACTTCTATACGACTCTGGGCTATACTTCCCTGTCCATAACTCAGAATTGGTTGTGCCATATTTTCTTTTTCCTATGAACAGCACAAAGTGATTTCCAACAAGAGCTATGGATCAATTCATACCGGATTTGTCCTTTAAGTGATTTGTAAACAAGTAGGAGTGCTTTAGGGTCAATCCGGTAAATCAAAGACAATGACTCAATATTACATCTAAATTAGCCCAAAACATTTAGCTCTGATCACTCAAGAGACACTGACAATTGTCAAGAACAAAAACAAAATACAGAAAATACAGTATACACCATACAACAAATATTGTTGGTGAGTTAATCATTTTGGCCATGTCATTTTTTTTTACTTTTGATGCATGTTCAGCCCATCTGTAAAATATCTTAACATTTCGCCTCTATCATTTCTATGACAATGTGATTTTGTAACTTTCGTAGCTACACAGTTTGACGTTAACTGTATAAAAGTTGAATACTTTTACTGCAATAGAGGCCTACCCTTTATAAAAAGCCCACCAATAATGCTCACCACAATTGGAAATAATTTAAAATAAGAGAAAATTACCCCAGCTTCATGGATGTTTTGGAACCTCCAGCCCTCGTAACAAAAGCCTCTTTGACCTTTGTGGATTCCACAGCTGTCCATCCGCAGAGCGTTCCACAGTGCATAACGTAGGCTGCAAATAAAAAGCAAAATCAAGCCATCAGTGTGGTAATAATAGCTCTGAAACTGACAGTTCCAGTCATTGATTTTGACTAGCTGAAACGTGTTCCTTTCTGTTGTAATTCCCAAGTTAACCTTACACAAGGTTACACATCCTTGTGTACACATCCCTACGCAAAGAATGGTAAAAAATGAAGTTGTTACAAGCTGTGGCCAATGTTCCACTTACCATTGTGTGACAGTCTACATAAACTTTATTGGTGTAGGGGTGTCTTTATAAAACCATCAACTGTGCATAAGATAAGACAACCAGGCTGAAATGACTAAAAGAGGAATACAATAATCTGTTGGAAATTTATCTTAATGCCTCAATTAAAAAATGAGGAAAAAATCCAACCTTTAAACACACGAATATTCTTTGTGAATGAACCAGGTATCGTAAATTAATAAATGTTATTCCTTAAAATACAGGAGGCATAAGTAAGGAACCCCCTATGTTAAAATCCCATAGAGGCAGGCAGATTTTTATTTTTAAAGGCCAGTTATTGAATGGACTCAGGATACTATGCATCCTGATAAAGTTCCCTTGGCTTTTGTAATTAAAAGATAGATACAGTAGATAGCCCCACATCACATACCCTTCACCATACCTAGATAGATCATGGTTTTATTTCAGTTAGGCTAATAGCTGGTTTGATTTGCATGCTACAGATTCTATTAATTGCAAAAGAAATGTTGACTGGTAAGTTATTCATGACCGCAGATGCTGACTTGCTTATCTCGATCCCTCGACCGCCTTAACGCTACTTTCCTAGTTTACCTGGGTTACAAGAATGCCCTTTCACTCCTGTTACAAAAGTAATTTATAGCAGGTTAAACAAAAGTGAAAACATATTGTGGGGAAAAATATACTTACCATTTTGGTACACTGTTTGTTCAGCAATTTGATCTGATTGTCTAGCGTAGTCTTCCATTTTTTTAAGAAGCTGCCGGCCTCTTTTCAGTGGCATTGAGCTGGAACCAGTTTAAACCAGTGGCAATAACGTTAGCTTCGTCATCTTGACTGACATCCAAAAGACATTTTAAAATTCCGTGCATTTTGGCTACAGCATGGCTTAACACCATTCAAAACATACAGACTAAAGTTGTATAAGGCAAAGTAAGCTAGCAACGTTAAATTGTCTAACATTAGCTTTATATACAAGCGGCACAGCCAGTGAAGTAGCTAACATTAACTAACTAGCTAACTTTATGTGCTGCTTCGTCAGGTTGTTCAATGATATATTGAGTCTAAAAATATGCAAGAACGTTAGCAAATTACCAAAATGTTAGTGTACCTTCTCTGAGTTTTTGTGGTGGCAAGTTCTGCACAATCCTTCATACCCACACACCGTTTCACTGGGCGCCAAATCTAGACTGCATTTTCTGGAGTCTTCTGCGCGCAAGTTTATCACGTCCGACCATCATAGACCTCTGGAGTCTAACTTGATTTCTCTAACTTGCTAACAAGTCGCAAGTTATCTCTGGGGTAGCAAAAATCAAATTGTGCCGCCTTAACGTACCATTGATTATAATATCTACTCGGAAGGTTGAAGACAAAAGTGCGTTCAGGAAAACGTCTGCCTCTCCGATTTCGTCGTCTCCCTGGCCTGAGCGAGAATTTAACAGGTGATCTCCTTATATGGGCATAGATGGTAGTTTTTTTTGTAAGCGAACTTCAGAGGTCTGTCAGAGCATCGTCATGTGTGGTGATCACATCACATGGTTAGGCCTACTGTTTGCAAATGTGAACTTGAAAATATGTGCAATTAAAACAAATAAGCCAATGAAAATCATTTGAGAATTGTTGTACAGCTAGAAGTTGTCCTCAGTGTTCCGTACAGTGTTCTACCCTCAAAAGACACGGTATTACGTACTCCACACTGTTCCATACAGTTGATCTTTTTTGAAAAAGGATATAATCAAGCATGTCCAGTTTAAAAAAACGTACGTCTCCCTGGAAACCTTGTGTTGTCTCCTTTCGATTTTTCGTCATTCAACGGACATTGAAGAAACAACACCCTCTACAGCCAAGTAAGTATGTCTACACCCACACTTTCACACCGAAGATTTCTCAAAATGGCACCGGGGAGGGTTTGACCTTTGTCCCTAAATGACGTGGGGGAAGTGTTTAAACAAATGTAGCGAATATATGTTATAAGATATGTCCGTGTTATAGATCAAAGGTTAATGTAGACATGTTGAAAAACCTGTATCGGTTTGTATCTAGTTTTCTAGCATAACATTAACGGACAGTTTTTACATATTTTCATGGATCATACATGACATTAACGTTACTGAAGTCCGCGCGATTTATAAGACAAGTCTTGCATGATGAGACAGGGATGTTGTTGATATTAAGTAGCTAGCTAGCGTTGTTTGACAGCCAGATAAGACTATGCTGTAATCACACATAGTAAAAGTTCGTATCTAGTTTCCTAACAGACAATTTTTAAAATGTTTTCATGGGTCATACGTTTGTATAACCTGACACTCGCCAGATGAATTTCGCTCGAGCTAGGCGGAACGAAATTCATCTGGCGAGTGTTAGGTTTGTATGGAGGATAAAGGTAAACCGACTGCGGTCAATGCTGCCATCGTGTGGTGCTTTTCGGTGTTTTTTCCAGGCACTAACAGCAAAACTACAAAAACACATCTAAATCTCTCGTTTTAATTCAACAGAGAAAGAAAGTATTTGTTATGCTCCAGCAAGGTGTAAGATACAAGATGTAATCTAATAATAATTACTATAATTATTACATCAATATACTAATATAGTAAAATTAATAAAAAATAATAAATTATTTTGTTTGTGCCTTTATGTACTTTTTACAGAAAAATGCCACGTCAAAAGACATACACAGAAGAGGACATGGAGAGGGCCTTAAGGGCTTTGGAGGAGGGGGGCAGCCTCACACCACCCTCCAGGACCGGAGGAAGGAGAGATATGCCCTCCAGCCCCACCCCAACCGGGCGTTGATGCCGGACGAGGAGGAGGCCCTACTTCGCTACATTTTCTGGATGGCAGCCCACGCCTTCCCGATCACTAAGTCGGTGGCGTTGGTGCTGGCCATCCAGATCTGTAAGGCGTCGGGACGGCCCAACCCATTTGTGAACATGGAGAAGGGCCTGAGTAAGATGTGGTGGAGCCGGTTCCGAGCTCGCCACCCCACCGTAGCCCACTGGAAAGGGAGCGGCTCCATGGGGCTACGGTGGAAAGGGTGGACGAGCTCTTCCACATCTGCCAGGCCCTTTATGACCAACATGAACTCAGCGGGACCCCTGAACTGATATACAACTGCGACGAGACGGGATTCGGCGACAAGGGCCACTCCAGGCAACGTATCCTCTGCCACAAGGGGCAGAGGTGCGTTTACGCGCAGCAGGTGACCACAAGAGAACACATCACCGTTCACTGCTGCGCAAACGCTGCTGGGGAAAGCATACCCCCTTTTGTCATCTTCAGGGGGAGCTTCCCCAGCACAGCCTACGGCCTGGAGGGGCCCCAGAACGGTGTGTCGGAGAAGGGGTACATGGACAGCGACCTGTTCCTGAAGTGGCTGGGGCTCTTCGTCAAGTACGCCCGGCAGGAGCGGCCCCTCCTCCTTTTCATGGATCAACATGAGGCTCATGTTGGGACGGGGGTGGTCGACTTCTGTCGGGCCAACAGGATCGAGGTGGTGTGCCTGCCAGTGCACATCACCCATGTGCTCCAGCCACTGGATGTGGTGGTGTACGGCTCCCTAAAGGCGGCGTTCTCCAGGCTGGCGCGCAACATGGGGCTGGTGAGAGGCGACCTCGTCATCGGCAAGCGGCAATTCTCGGCGGTGCTAAAGTACGCGCTGGAGGAGGCCTGTACCCCCCATAACATCATCAGTGGGTTCAGACAGACAGGCCTCTTCCCGCTGAACAGGATGGAGGTGGACGAGTCAAAGGTGAGTTAGGGAAAAATGACAGTCTACAATCATGAAAAGTTCATCAAGATCAATTTTACAGCATTTACATACATTTCTAACAATGTCTTAATTTTGTGCTTTTTTTTTGTTGCAGCTCGTCAAAGGCCTCCAGGACCGTTCAGCGGGTGGGGAGTGTTTTGACGCCCCGGAGGACACTGACGAGGACATGTCCACCCCTCCTTGCACCGTCGAGGGCGCCGCTGCCCCTGCCGCCTCCACCAGCACCACAGACAACAACTGCGCCGCCAACGCCGCCTCCAACACCACCACCGACGCCATACCCGCCACCAACGCGATACCCCCTCTCCACCACCGTAGCAAACACCTGCGAAGTCCCCACCACCACCCAGTCTCGTCGCCACGGGGTCCCGCTGCCACGACCACCACCGCCGTCCCGACGCCTTGGGGCCTAGTTGCTTCCTCCTCGACCACCACCACGGCCGCCGGTGGGACCACCACCGCCGCTTCCCCAACCCCCTGGTACGTTCTGGAGTCATCCCGGCGGTTCCAACCACTGGTACCACGCACAGTGCGTTGATGTCATCTTGGTACCAGAGGGTGAGTGGTACTGCCCCACGTGCCACAATATGGCGGCAAGGGAGGTGGCCATGCAGCTCGAGCTGTATTGTAAATATGTACATTTGTAAATAGTTCTAATTTGTAAATAGTAATTTGTTATAATTTTGTTTGTTTGTTATAATTTAGTAGATTAGATAAATAGTAGATTGTTAATGATTGTTCATCAATAAATTTGTTCTTAATTGTTCTCCAATTTTGTACTCAATTATTCCTAATATTTTGTTCTCAGTTTTGTTCTATATTGTTCTGTCTTGTTAAATGACCTGTTCCGGTGAAAATGGTGACTTTCCCCGCTGCGCCTAGCGTCCCCAGGCGGAAAACCAACCTTGCAACATTGAGACTACCGTCCCAGAAAGAGAAGTGAGAAACAAGAAACCTTACCTTGTAACATCCACATAGTTCTACCAAACTTATGCTAACCGTTCGCTAGCTTGTAAACAAATCCATGTGCTTTATCACTACCTTTTCCCACAGTTTGAAATAGCACTTTATTCACTACAAATGTTGCTGTGTTCCTGGTCTTACAAGGCCTACTTGAAATTGCACTTTATTCACTACATCCACTTTGCAGTTGTCTTTGATGGCACAATGAATGTCCTATGCTGTGATGCGTTTCATTCACATTGAACCAGAGTTGTCTTATGCCACACCCGGGTTGGTTCTCAGACGAGGCACAGTTTCTGTTCCTATATTTCTGTTACAAGCACTTGATACACTTTGAAATTTAAATAACATATTTCACTACTGCACCCAGAGTGAGTTGAGGAGTTCCTCAATTTAAAAATGATCCTAACCACGTAATTAATCAACAAAACGCTTCATTAACGATGTAATCTTAAAAATAACAAATCTACATTGAACGATGTAAAAATCACCGTCTACGGTGTAAAGTGTTTGTTTAATTTGTGTCCAAAAGTTACGTATGAAACACTGTTATGACTCCGCGAATAAACGTACGGAACACTGTGGCTGTGGCACACAGCGCATCACACTCAATCATCCTGGCGTAAGTGTAATAGCGCGCCGATCCTGAGGGGGCAGACTGTACGGAACAGCGTGAACTTTTTCTATTCTATTCAGCGCATGAGCTTAGCCCAGGGCAACGCAGCCCATCAAGTTGCTACATACTGTACATCGATAACACTTCAAATCCCAAAATGCGTTGCATCGTTAATGTCGCCTTTTCTGTTCATAAACAAAACACGTGTCCATGCAACCAGACAAACTATCAACGAAAATGGCGAAGCGAAAGATTGATAAATCGGAGCTTTCAAGATAGGTGGGAAAACGATTATACGTTCATATTATTCAAGGACAAACCCGTTTGCTTGGTATGTGGATTCACCGTAGCGGTCACTAAAGAGTACAACATAAAACGGCACTACGAAACTAAACATGAAGACAAACACAAAGATCTGGATGCGAAGCTTAAGCTACAGAAGGTGGGAGAATTGAAAGCAAGTCTGCTTTCAAGGCAGACTACCCAAGCCAAGTTACAAGTGATTATGCTGCAAAAGCGAGTTTTACTGTTGCACAGGATATCGCGCAAACAGCACGGCCATTCTCAGAGGGAGAGTTTGTTAACTGTTAATAGTTACAATTACAATTTTAAAAGTGAAATGTTATTTACAATTTTTATAGTTCACCTGCAAAAAATAGGCCAATATATTTTTTCTATTAGGCTATATTCAGAAATGCCTCCATTCTATTTTTTTCCTTGTGTGTATATAGTTTTAATTCAATAAAAACATCGGTTATTCAATAAATGTTGCGCTTGGCCCGCGACATACTCCCAGTTCTTAATTTTGGCCCCCTGTGAATTTGAGTTTGACACCCCTGAGCTAGAGCTCTTACAGATCAGACTAATTTATAAAACAAATAGGTCTGGATGAGCATTAAATGAGTTCACTTAGAGAGCTCTCGGATGGATAAGCCTGAGTAAAATATGAGATATATAAATTGAGCAAGTCTGAGTATTGTATAAGCCTTTGCTGAGATCTCTTTTGTAAATCAAAAAAGGACTAAACTGAGAACTAGAATGAGAACGGTTCAAGCTTGTGAAGAGATCTCTTTTACAGAACTGATGGAGCCTAATCTGAGATTTACCAAAAAGATCTGAAATGAGAATTGCATGAGTTAACAGAGAGAGCTCTCTGGTGGATCAGCCTGAGTAAAATATGAGATGTATAAATTAGACAACACTGAGCATTATTTAAAATATTGATGAGATCTCATTTGTATATTAAAGGGAGTCTACACTGAGATAACTTAACTCTTTTGCTCCAGAGACAAACCTGAGAAGCGGAGACAAAAAAGCAATAATCTCATTTTTATATCACTGTGATCTCATTATTGTCTAGGAGAAACAATTGAGAAAGAGAGGAGCTCTCATTTTAACATTTTCTTTCCTCTGGGTAGGCCTATCTGACGAAGACCTGGTTGAAACGTCGTACTTGTACACTGGGAGCAAAGACCATCTTCACCTTCACCCCTTTGCAACTGTCAAAGAAATCCCATAAACACAGGAAGGCCTAGGGTAGCCTACATCAGATGGCCTAAAGATTAGGCCCCTCTGCATAGCATTCAGTAATTTCAACACTGACCTTGATCTAGCCTACTTTTGGCTATTTAAAGGTATACTTTATTGCCAAAACACAACACAATGTAAATTAACTATAACATACAATAAAGGACTTAATCACACACAAATTACTATTTTACTGACTTTAAAAAATAATAATTATGTAGGAAGTTTAGAACCCAGAATTGTCCTGCAGACTACAAAAGTGCACCAAATTACACTTGGAGGTCTGTGTCCTTTCTTTTCCAGATATTTTAGGATTTCGCCGTGGTATCGTTTCAGTATCAAGCATCGAGATATTTATGACGGGTATCGTATCGAAGTCATAATTTTGGTATCGTGACAACACTAAGTTATTGTCAACTCAAGGAAGTGTAACACAGGTTAAATGTGCTTGCTAGCCTAGCAGATTTAATGCCCATTTGGACAATGTTAGCATTCGCTAGCCAAGCTAAGTTCATGTCATGAAGCTAAAATTAGTTGATAACAGCTACCATCGCGGCAGTCTACGACCAGTGCCCAGTCTGTAAGTAAAACGTTATTGTCAACTCAAGGAAGTGTTATGTTATACAGGTTTAATGCACTCGCTAGCCTAGCAGGTTTTATTTATGTCCATTTGGACAAAGCTAGCACTCGCTAGCCAAGCTAAATTCATGCCATGAAGCTAAAATTAGTTGATAACGGCTGTCATGTTATGGACGAAAACTACTAGCTGTTAGCCAATCAGAGTCAAGCAGCTTAGCCGTTGAATATGAATGAGAACTGGCGAAAATCGAGCTGAGTCTTCCTGCAGGCTTTCAATAACACGCGGCTTGAAACAAGGTAACCAAGGCATGTTTTCCACATAAATGTTACAGGTGACAAAGGAGTCCATGGTAGAACTTAAGACATTACCACAAAGTAATGAAATACGTGTGGCAGGGCATCTTTAACTAACTATGTAGAAAACATTATGAATTGCATTATTCACACATATCAGCAGCCTTTTAAATATGTTAAAATAGCAAGGGTTCCCTCACAAAGGTCTTAAAGTGACAGACACTCAATTCGACCTATACACTACCACCCCACCCCCTTTGTTGTTCTGTGGGAAAACTGGTCAACCACTTGACATCTGCTACACCACACTAAAGTAGGGGTCATGATAGAGGCAATATTGGCAATAGTTTAGTTCATGCATGAAAACTTAAGTAAAGTGATTTTGCAGTCTGCCCATCATTGAAAATGACTGCCACAAAGTAGTTCCATCATCAATTTCTTGCAGGACATCTGGTTTGCCAAGGGCAGACACTCCCATCCCGCAACGGGCTTCCTGGAAGAGCGCCTCCGAAACATTAGGAAGCGTATCAGGAGCTGGAGGAACGGCACAAAGACGAGAGGCAGAGTCACCATCACCGTCAGCAACCCGCATAGTTACACCAGGTATGTGATCACACAGTTCAGTTAGCCGAATTGATTAGATTAGACTGTCCACACTCAACTGAACTCCCACTGTGTTTTCAAGAATCGCCCATAAAATACAATGGTTAAAAGCCAACCATAAAATACAATGGTTAAAAGCCAACCGCCAGCCAGCCAGGTGGAAGAGTACATGAGGGTGACGGCCCAACACAGGGCAAAATAGATTAGGGACAGACATTGTAGAGGTGTTAAATGAGTTCCTACACCTGACATCACCAGGGATGGTGTGTCGGCCTAATAGTTGCAATTGCAATGTTATGCCACAGCAGACACACCACTAACAACTTTTCTTTTTTTGCACAGATTGCACAGGACTTCCAGATATTATACCCTGGCACCACCAAACACTTGTTCATCAAGTGGCCCCAATGTGTGGACAAAATCATTCGGATGGCAGTTGCAGAGAAGATCAATGGTCAATGCACCAGGCGACCCGTCAGATGGTAATGCAGGAATTTGCCATTTTACCTGCACAAAACTTCATATCCCAGAGAGCAAGGCTGGCGGACCACTGTCCGGCAGATCTGGCGGGTTGCAGGCAAATTGCCCAATATTTGCCTAGGGCTGAAACGATTCTTCGAGTTACTCGATTTACTCGAAGCCTTCTTAAATTCCTTTCACGTGCACTATACGCACAGGGATCTGGTTGTTTCACACGGACCGTTGTTCAGGAAGCACACCACTAGCGCGTGATACATTCTGAATTTAGCTGGCGCGATGGTGGAGTCAAGATGTCCATACATGGCAGAGAATGTCTAAAGCTTTGGGATCATTACATACTCAAAAAGGAAGAGAACAAGCATCTGAACCGAAAACATCCACTCCCTGCTGTTTCACCAAGCGTCGATGAAACAATTAATAAAGGATCAATAAAGTATCTATCTATCTATCTACGTAGCCTATTCATTGATGTTAGCTGACACCCTCATCTTGTCTCGCTCACTCTCCCCCACGCACCGCACGCGTGCACACACACAGGTTACTAGGTTACCATAGCAAATAGGCTCACCCCAGAAATATTTTTTTAGTAGCCTAAATGGTAAATGCTGCAGGTGTAGAAATCTACATAAAACAGATATTTACTTTGATGTCAGGGCTAGATTACAGCATGAAACTTGTTGTGTATATTAATAAATTAAATGGCTTTCCCTCTCAGCACTTCACAACATAGTATGGACAGCTTTGTTCGCACTTAAACACTAAATGGGTAAATTGCAATAAATGGGCTTAGTTTTGGAGCCAAATGTTGGAGTTAGAATAAATACCTCTGTGCCAATTACTTGATCATTTTACAGCCACATCACTTTCGTTATGCATTGTCTGTATTGGTTGTTGCAATGCAAAAAAAATTATTGATTAATCTATCGATAAAGTGCTAGATTAATCAATTACAAAAATAATCGATAGCTGCAGCCCTAATTTTGCCACTATTGGTCTAAAATATTTTTCATTTGTTCAGTTATACACCATATATCATTAATAACTTTTCTCAATATTCATCACAAGTTAAATTTAAAGACATTGTGGTCCAACGGCGGACCGCAAGTGACATACCACCAGCGGTCCGCTATCTGCCAATCTGATTTTGCTATCTGGGATGTCACGTTTATGGCAGGTTCATGTCGCTCTTATTGAAATCCTCAGGTCAAATTACGTTGTACAAACAACCTACACACAGTGAAGCTATAAATCACCCATCTAAACCTCACGCCAATACAGATTCACAGCACCAGCAGTAGGCTATAATCTGCACTAACCAGCGCATCTTGCTGGTTGAGCGTCAACTATGCCGCTATTACGTCTAGTTCTTGCACTAAAAGCGCTTACACGGCGTGTTATACGCCGCTCTTGAATAGCTTTAGAGCGGCGTAAAGGGTGTGGAGCTCTAAACTGTTTAACTATATATTTTTTATTTACATTTCTTTACTTGCAGATACTGACATTTCTGCCGCAAAAGTAATTATTAGACTAGGATAAAAAATGCAATGAATTGGAACACAATCTTTTTTTTTTCAATAATCTTAAAAATAAATAAAAATGAGTAGGCCTATCGAAATAAAATAGGCTATTTCAAACCGAAATGTCACATTTCATTTCATTGTCACCTCTATTTTGCAGCAAGACTTTTCTTCCTAGTCAGTAAAATCAGTTACCAGGGCCCAGTTTCCCGAAAGCATCTTAAGCCTAAGAGCATCGTAAAGTCCCTATTACGAACGTCTTAAGATTTGCCGACTGTTTCCCGAAACCATCGTAGCTTAAGAGCGTCGTGAAAACACTCGTAGATCTACGAGTGCTCCAGAGTTCTCATTACCGGCTAAGAGCGTCTTAACAGTAGCCTACTTCTCACTGAGGTCACCAACAGGACATACAGAGGAATTACAACTTAATACAAAATCCAACTTACGTTCCCTTTCTTTATTGTGTTTACCTGTAATGAATCAGATTTTAGCGTGCAAAATAGCCTACATTTAATGGTCATAATAATGTGATGAAAAGCGGACCAAAATGCAAATGAAACGAGAAGTTGCCAGAATAGTTTGCCATTATCTTTGCTAAGTGAAGGCTATATTTATTAGGCCTATGAGGTAAAAGCAGAGAAAGGAACATGTTATTTAGTCTATACTGCATCAAAATCTAAGCCTACACATTTCCTCACTTTCTTACTCGACTTCTTATCTTCAAACGTGATCTTAAGTGACACCGCAAATAAATATTGCATGGTGCAACAATCTAATCTTAAATAATTACACTTATTTATGTCTGTGTGTGGTATATAATCTACTTGGAATGCTTACATGCAGATGTCAAAGTGTTTCTATTTTCGTATTGATGTGAATTAATGTGTGATTTAAGCTAGGCCTATACAGTAGCTGTGATGTGCAGTCACAAATGCCATCAAATGAGAGGATATTTCAGAACTATTAACGTGGACAGCTCCCTTAAGAGCATCTTAAGAGCAGTGCACGCGTTCACCTACGAGCATGTTAGGAAACAGTCGGAAAAACCAAACGAACGATCGTAAGATGAATCGTAGAAAACCCTCTTAAAAAGGTGCCATGTGTAAGAATTGAGGTAAAAATATCCAAAAAATGAGCGACACGCATCAAACGAATGAGAAGAAATAAGGGCGATGATGTCATTAAAAAAATGCCAAGGTATAGTGCTGCAGAGATATCGACCAGAATTAGCATGCTAAATTACTAGCCACAGCACGACAGATGTCATAATACCAGTTTGACCCATGGGAGGCGGTATGCGGGCAACATAACCGCCAGCCAAACTGCAATACACGATTCTCGGTTGTTACTCTAGGGTAGACCAACTCACTTTCTGGAGGTATACTTCCCCCATCTTTTATGGAATGTGGAGTATGAATTGATTTTTTGGCAGATATTACACATGGCACCTTTAACTCATTGAGTGCCAAAAACGTAATATTACGTTTTTAGCTTCTTTTTTTTTTTAATTACGAAACTAGACACTAACACACCTTATATGTGATTTTGGGAACTCTGTGATATATGACGATCGTGAAACTCATGAAAACGCACAATCTGGACATTTTATCATAACTCGGTTGCTGCTTTGGGTCGAATCAGTGACGCATGCACGTCAGGTCAAAACCAGGCCATTTTTCGTGGGTCCATCACTAGGTGGCAGTTTCGCCAGGTCTCGCTGATCACTTCCCGGAAAGTTGACACAAGTAAGTAACAGACAACACTTCATATTTCATGAAAGACGTTATATCTCCATTTCTAGAAAAAAAAAGTGATTTTGATGAAAACTAGCCACTGTTTAGCTTGGGATTTCTCAGGAACAGAGGCGTGTAGAAATACACGGTTTGCACCCACCAAGAGCTTGAAGTCTCACCTTTTAATCGAGCTATTGTATGTGTTCATAGCTATAACACAGAATATGCTGTGGCTGTACAAAAATCATCAACAATGGTCTAGATTGCTGGCACTTTCGGGAGCTACTAGGACAAAGCTCCCGAAAACAGCTTGGCATTCAATGAGTTAAGAGTGTGTCTCCATCGTTATCGTAAACTGGGCCCAGACCATCGTCTCATACAGGCTATCCTCAGTGTCAAACACAATAATGGTTATGGTTATGGATTTAGCAGACGCCTTTGTCCAAAGCGACACATAAATACAAAGCAACATAATAATATTTAAAATTGAACAGGGAACAGATTAGAATGTAGGTCAAATATAATAAGGAGAATAATTATAATACACAATAATATCAATAGCCTAATAAAAAGCAATGGAAAAAAAGGGGAAAGGCAATAATAAATCAATAATGTCCATTGAATCAATAATATAAAAACAATGACATGCTAAGACTACATTCACTAGTTCACATTCCTGAATTTGCATAAAGACATAAAAGCATAATAGAAAAGCATGTTTGGTGAGGTCTCTGGCCATGGTCGTGAAGGGCTTCGCGGAATCGTGCCGGAGTCGACTGTGCAGGCAGGAGTCGGGCAGGATTCCGCCATACACCCCTTTATTCTTTAAACATGGAAGACGGGAGGCGTAAGGGGAGGTGGTGGGTTGCGAGCAGAGTAACACCAATGCTGCAACTTCGGCAGGTAGACTGAATAAATAACCTGACTGATTGAAGGAGGCGTGGCAAATTTCGTCACGCTCCTCCCGAACTTCCGTTTGTAAAATGCCATTTCACTAGTTCACATTCCTGAATTTGCGTGTTTGTTGAGGTCCAAGTGTATGCAGAGCTGTGGTGTTTATCGCCAACGGTGTGAGCTGGGCTACATAGCCTGAGAAGCTGAGCATCGTGAACGCCACTGTTTAGGTCTCCCGTTTCATAGTCCATATCAAAGCTTACCTCGTTGTGTGCATCATTGGTGTGCGGGTGGGTTATATGGTGAGGCCCATCGGGCGCTAGAGGGAACCTTATTGTCTTGGGTGGGCATTAGGCTACTACTAATACGCAGTAGCCTATTTGTACCAACAGTAGGTCTACGTGTTGTAATTGTTTGGGAGCTTGTCGCTGTGATGTGCTTCGATTGCCTTCTAGACCTCACAGTTAAGTCAACAATCCAGGAGGTAGTGGAAACCGGTCATTACAACAGAGCCCGAGTAGCCTTTGTAGCCTAGTAGAATTTCCCCATTATGGGTCTCCATAGCTGGCGGTTGACACCACAGGTGCCCCTGCTACAAAGAGTAGAAGTCCGATATAAACCATGACCACCTAAAGTCTTTAATTAGCTGCTTACGGTTATCATCACATTACCAATATGAACTGTTACAGACAGCTGTAGGCCTAGTCCATGCCAAGGTAACACGAAGTTGCCACCACAACAGCGGCGGTGAAAAATGTCGGGAATTACTAAATGTGAGCACGAAATACATATTTCCAGAGCTCAATTTAGGCCCTAGCGACGGGTCCGTTGTATTAATTCGAGGGCTCAATTAAAGGAAAACGTGCTCAGGTTTTATTAATTCGAGAGTTTAATTAAAGGAAAACATGCTCACAAATCATCACGACCAGAAAAAATATCACTTAAAGTGAGCTCTCCAGGGCTCCGTACACCAGAAGACCGCAGTGGGCGGTTGGGGATGTAAGGCTTGATTATTGAATTAAAATAACTAGGAGCAGATCCAGTTAGGGTCCTATAGGCCAAAGTGAGAGATTTAAATTTAATGCTGGCTACTATAGGGAGCCAATGGAGAGTAACTAGGAGAGGATATAATAATAATATATACCGGTATGTAGTCTTTAACTTATACACAGGGACAATGCACTAACTGGCAGAAATTAATAAAACCATTGCAGCCGAACTATGTTCTAGTATTATAGGCTAATGTAGGCTACACGCAGTGATAACACCTGGGTGATCAGTCGTCTCGTGTGTTGAACCGTGCAAATAAATAGACAAACAATTTTGGAATTTGCAATGAGATGTTTTCGGGTAGCCATTGCATATTCCGCCATCAAAGATAGCTAACAGGTGTTTTCAAAATATCTGGGAACTTTCCGGAGCTCTGGGGGTCGTTTCTAGAAAAGTTAGCAACAACGTTGCTCAACCACCATGGTACGACGCAACTTGTGACCAAACAACGACAATGTTACACCTGTTTCCAGAAAGCATTGTACCTGTGTCGCAATTCGCTACCTCCGACGTTCGAACACTGTAGTTCCAACAACGTTGTTTATGATGCAGCGATACATATCATTGGTGGAAACAGTGGCAACTTGTAATACCCCACCCCCTAGAAATTCTCTGCCACAGCCTATGTTGACATTTTTCTAATTTAAACCGAATGATTAATGCTGGCATTGTCATCTGCAAAATCCGAAACCTATTGCAAGTAAGTGTTAAATATCTATGTTGGAAAAAATATATAGCCTGGACGAATGTCTGGGTATCGCATATGTTTTTAATTGTCTCGTGGTTTAACGGCAGCGCGTCAGTGCACTACGTGTTCGGCCAGAGTTCGCATCCTATCTCTTCTTTTCTCCACCTAGGCCTACGAGACACAATAATAGGTTTTGACCATACATATTTACCCGACAAACACGGGACGTCCCCTGGACCTTATGCGGACATTCACGACGTCCCCGATTGGTCCCGAACATCATGTTCTCTAGCGGACGTTCCGGTGACGTTATTGACGTCCGGAGCAAGTTCTCCTTGGTTATTGCGCGGCGTCGGTGCAGGACTTTCTGGGGGCGTCACCGTCAGGTTCCTCGGATGACATTTGCATTTGGTCATTTCAAAGACGTCCTAAGGACCCGACAATAACGTTATACCGGGGACATCAAAGGGACGTTTGTTTATTCACACATGGCAGAGTTGAGAGCGCTCTGGCTAGCAAGACGGAGACATCACATCCATGCACGACTTCACGTTACACATCATTACGTAGCAATATTGAGATCAGCTAGGGTCAACTCCACACTGCATTCGGAAGAAATGCACCATTGATGGCCACCGATGAAAGTAAAATTTTTGGCTGTGTATGTAGCTGATAAAGTTTTCAATAACTGAATGAAACGGAATGAAAAGTTGTCATAATGTTAGCTACTAACACATAACATAACGCTCTGTAATTTTCCTCTGGGGATTAATAAAGTATCTATCTAGAATCTAACGTCTCTAGCAGTAGCTGCATTAGCCTAACATAGTCTAAGGCAGCGTTTCTCAGACTGTGGGTCGCGACCCACTACTGGGTCGCAGAGACATGCCAGGTGGGGCGCGAACTGACGTAAAAAACAGGAGTTTTTTTTATTTTTTTTCTAATCTGTAGCCTGGGCCCAGGTAGCACCCGATGCACAATGGACGCACTGTGTTATTCACAGGGAAGCGCTCGTGTCAAGGCAGCTTAGTTAGTCCCGACCTATATGACATTTTGAACGTTGTTGTGAGTGGTGAATTTCATCAAAACCCGGCCCTTAAAAGCGTCTATTCTCCGCGCTTTAAGAAAAAGATGGTAGCTGACTAAAGGCTGTGTTTTCGAGCGAGGCAAGGTGGCTTTCGAGGTAAAATGCTGTCGCGCGTGTTTGAGCTCGAGTAAAAGCCTCTTCTTGGAGGAAAAGCGCATGTTTGAATCTGCAAGCACGTTCACTAATGAACATTTCTTGACGAAGCTGGCCTATCTTAGCGATATATTTGATATATCTTAGCGATACATTTGAGTTAAATGTCCAGTTACAAGGCAAAGACAAGCACCTACCTCATAGCAAATAAGATTAAATTCACCAAAAAAACTTGAGTATGGGACAGGCGCCTTGATCGCAACAGTATTATGCCTTTGAGATTTCTGAGCGAAATCGCTGAAACTTCTGATTGGGAGCCACTCTTGTGATCCCATGTATTAAACAGTAGGCCTACATCACATCCCTGCAAAATTTAATTTAAAAATATTTCCCAACCAGCAGTGCTCAGTATGACTGGATTATGGATCCATTAATGCAGCATGTTGGTATTTCATTGGAAATATTGTCCAATGCTGTAAAATGGCCTATGCTTCCTAATATGTTGCTGGAAAACAGAAATGTGTGTGTTATGTATTTATTTATTATTATATCTGCAGCACCAGCTGATTTTAACTCTGTTGAAGAGGATTTAGAACTTGTCATTATTTCAATAAATTTGACAAGTTTAAGCTTGACCTACCACTTTCTTAGAGCGATGAGGGACAGGTGGGGCTCGAGAATGCCATCTTGATCAAAGTGGGGAATGAAAGATTGAGAACCACTGATCTAGTTTGTTAACTACCACAGTCACGAGTTGGGTCGCGATAGTCTGTCATTTTTAAAAAGTGGGTCCCCAGAAAAACAGTTTGAGAAACACTGGTCTAAGGCAACATATCATACAGTTTATGCAGTTGTACGTCCATTAACAAAGCAGAACCATGCTAGGTTCACTGCAGATATGTGAATTATGTAGCACATACATTTTGAGTTTAACGTTAATGTATAACGTTACAAACTAGGGAAGGGATTTTATCACATTCATGTTAGCTGATATGCTTGGTGTAACGTTAGCAAAGTCGCTGTTCTTAGCTTCTAGCTTACAATGCACATTTTTTCAGATAACCGTCATTACGTGATGCATGTAACATGCTCTAAATAGGCAGTGGTTTATCTAACCTAGTCACGTACTTATCCTTTTTATTTTCATAAACACACACACGGCCGAATTGACCGATCCCAAGCCCCTCCTCCCATTGTCAGTCCCATAGTTACTGTTGCTAAGTCGGACAAGTTTGCAGGAAAGTGTGCGAGAACGCGTGTTCAACATGGGTATGCAGCACCATTTAGCAGAGTGTAACAGTGTATGCTAGATTTCTGGGCGTCAAGTAATATTGATATATTCAAAAAACAGAGGCCAGAAAGGCCTTCAGTATTCGGAAGGACACATTCACAATGTCTGCTGTTATCAACGAGGTGGAACACCACAAATTGAGGACAAAACCAATCTGGTGTTTACGGATCTTAATGGGATGCATGTTAACTGGGGATAAACAATTAGCACGTTATCACAAGCAGGTAGTTACCTTATTTGCTGCAGATGTGACTGATTCAATAAACAGGTCTGTGCAAACATATGGTGTTGACGTGTCCATAACAAAAATCTAACCATATTTGAGGGATTAATTAAAGACAGGTCCAAGATCCAAGTTCCCACGCAACTTGGGAGAGTGGCTAGCCTGTTAAGCAGCTCATGTTGGGGAGGTGGAGAGATAGCTTCGCTTCGGTAGGCCGATAGCCTACTTATTATTTTGAATGGCTGCTTTAGAAGGAAGAGTTCAAATAAACATGATACAAATGTAGGCTATTGAAAAGAAACCACTAGATCTAGGCCTACCCGAGTTTACCCATACAACGCACGACATATCTGCAGTTTGCAGACGTGATTTGTCTTGCACAAGACTTCATCAGTGCCCGCTTATGCTATACTTAATTTAAATGTGGGCAATGTAGTAGGCCTAATATTGTCGATTTCGAGACTGCATAGCCTATACAGCAAGGTTTTCAATCGGCACATGATTTGATCTTTAGAAGACATTGGCTATCTCTCGTTCAGCCATCAATGATGCAGTAGTCTATTCCGTTTGTTGAAAAAATGGTTATGGTTATGGATTTAGCAGACGCCTTTGTCCAAAGCGACACAAATACAAAACAACATAATAATATTTAAAATTGAACAGGGAACAGATTAAAATGTAGGTCAAATATAGTAAGGAGAATAGTTGTAGTACACAATAATATCAATTCAAGCAATAGCCTAATAAAAAGCAATGTAAAAAAGGGGAAAGGCAATAATAAAACAATAATGTCAATTCAATCAATAATATAAAAACAATGACATGCTAAGACTACATGAAGGAGAATATCAATAATAAACAATAATGTCAAATTAATTAACAGCCCAATTAAAATAGAACAACATTATATAAACCATAACACATAAGCGCTTAAACAACTAAGTATATGTTGAATAGGAATGTCTTTAGACCCCTCTTAAACGACCCAAAACTACCACAGGAACGGAGAGCACTGGGCAGTTCATTCCACCAACATGGAACCACTGAAGAAAAGAGTCTGGAATTAGACCCAGTTTTCATGACTGGTCGACAACAACATCACCACCAGAAGACCGCAGTGGGCGATTGGGGATGTAAGGCTTGATTATTGAATTAAAATAACTAGGAGCAGATCTAGTTAGTGTCCTATAGGCCAAAGTGAGAGATTTAAATTTAATTCTGGCTACTATAGGGAGCCAATGGAGAGTAACTAGGAGGGGAGTTACATGTGTCCTCTTTGGCTGATTAAAGACCAGGCGATTTTGAATCAGCTGTAATGATCTTGTTACACAAGCGGGTAAGCCAGCTAATAGTGAATTACAATAGTCCAGCTTAGAGATGACCATGGTCTGAACAAGAAGTTGTGTGGAATTTTGTGTCAGATAAGGTCTGATCTTCCTAATGTTGTAAAGCATAAACCGACATGATTTTGCAATAGAAGCTATATGCTCAGAGAAGTTAAGTCGGTCATCAATTACAACGCCCCAAGTTTCGTGCCGATCTAGTTGGGGTCAGTGAAGTTGAGTCAAGCTGGATGTTAATCTGTTGGGGAATAGCTGTTTTAGTTGGAAACACCAAAAACTCTGTTTTTGAGAGATTAAACTGAAGGTGCCGATCTTTCGTCCAGGCTGAAATATCATTAAGGCATGCAGAAATCCGTGGGAAACACTAGAGTCATCAGGTGGGAAAGACAGGTAAAGTTGAGTGTCGCCTGCATAACAGTGATAGTCAAATCCATGGGAGCCAATGGTATCACCTAAGGAAGTGGTGTAAATAGAGAAAAGCAAGGGTCCTAATACTGATCCCTGAGGCACACCTGTGGTGAGGTCATGAGACTTAGATACCTGTCCCTGCCAAGACACGCTGAAAGAACGCCTTTAAGGTAAGATTCAAACCAGTCAAGAGCTTTTCCAGAAATTCCCAGTTCAGATAGTATAGATAGGAGAATGTCATGGTTAACAGTATCAAAGGCTGCAGATAAATCTAGTAGAATTAATACTGATGACTGAGCAGAGGACTTAGCTACTCTCAATGCTTCAGTCACAGACAGAAGAGCAGTTTCAGAAGAATGACCACTCTTGAAACCAGACTGCATAGGGTCTAGTAGATTATTCTGATGAGTCACAAACTTGCTTGAAGACCACTTTCTCCAAAACCTTTGACAAGAAAGGAAGAAGGGAGACAGGTCTGTAGTTCTTCACCTCAGTTGGATTAAGTGTACTTTTCTTTAGCAGAGGTGTAAGCCTAGCCTGTTTAAAAGAATAAGGAACTATTCCAGAACTGAGTGAAGCATTAAATACATGTGTGACTACTGGTAGAACAGCGGGTGAGATAGACTGTAGAAGACGGGACAGGATCTAATGGGCATGTTGTTGGACGACATCGCTGAAGCAATTGAGAGACTGCTTCCTCATCAAGAGGAGAGAAAGAGTCAAATGATGCGGTCATACTAACACAAGGCAAAGCCCTCCTTATAGGAGCATCAAACTGAGCACTTATTTTAGCAAAATGGTCATTAGCTTATTTCTGTGAACAGTCTTCTATCCCAAGTTAAACATGGCAAGGTAGCCTATGTCTAAAAGCTGAAAGTATTGTTATTGTGTGTAAGGCGATACGTGATTGAAGTGTAGCCTATTTGAGCGTACTTCCAATTGTATGAGTGTGAGTTCAGTTCCTGCAAGGTAGCTATAGGCTTATGTTGTCGTTTCAACAGTGGAAACCAGGTTTAGTTATGTTTTTGTATGTAGTTATGAACACAAAAAAGGGAACATTCGTACACACTCAGATTTGTTTACTGAAAAGTAGCAGCTTATCCAAAGTTATGCAAAGTTAGGCCTATGTCTGTCAACGTTTCACACGGTCAGGATATCGGATGTCACTTCTACAAGTATCTCAGGCATATATTTGAACCTTTTTGAGCTCTTTTTAGTTATTTAGTTACTTAGGCTACTTTCAAAAAGAAGCATTATCATTCACATAACCGGCGTATTGTAGGCTACAGAATGGACACTATAAAATTCAAAATTGACCGAGGTTGACCGAGGTCCTCCGACGTACTCATTGTGACATAGTAAAAGGGGGCGGGGCTTGGGATCGGTCAATTGGGGCTGAACCGAGGACTTTTGGAGCTGAATACGATGCAATAAAACTAGAGAAATGTTAAAAACAGACCACGTAACATTTGTTTAGGGTTGCCTAGCAACAGAAGTGACTACTTAACTTGTAAAGCAAAACGATCTAGCTCTACATTGCAGAAGAATTAAGGAAACTGCTTCTTCATGACTTGTTTAAATGTCATTGTAATTTATTTGACGCATGCTCGCGTTTAAAAGCGTCACGCATTGCTGTCCCCGATGTCACAGCTTGTGGAAACAGCAAAGAAGAGTGCACATATCCGATGAGATTTCTGACGAGGAGCAGAAGATCTCTGCCTTACCAGAGCCTTACTGTTTATGAATAAAAAATGATATGGAATAGAAACATCTGGAATCTATTTATTTCAGTTGTTTCAGTTCAAGTTGGCTACAAAGAGCATTCATAGCCTAGAGAAAACATACATTTTTCTTTATCTGCAATGTTCCAGGAAGATAGGCTTACAGAGGCTGCTGTCCCTGTTTGATCACAGGTCCAAGAAAACGCCTTAATGCTATGATTTTATGAGAATTAATATGCAGTAACGCACTCCCCAGAGAAGACGTTAGTTTGGCATGTTCTAAGACACGAGCTGAAAGTGGAACCCTTTCTCTCATGGTTGGTGACAGAAAACGTTGGCTATGTTGTGCCGTCAACCTGGCAACACTGCGCTCTTTCTCTCCCTCTCTCTTCTTTTTTTTTCTTTCTTTCTTTCTTTCTTTCCCTCGTTCTTTTCTCTCTCCTCTCTTCTTTCTTTCCCTGTTTCCTTTCTCTCTCCTTCTCTCCTTCTCTCTCTTCTTTCTTTCATTCTTTTGCTCTCTTAATTGAAATGTTGTTTTCTGTAGCCCACACTACTACATTTGGAGGCAGCGACCTGAAGGGGAAGGAGAAGCTGCCACTGCTCGGAACCGGAGTATGCAGCTGCAGCACAATAAAACGTAAGTAAAACTTCGGGACAGTCTGCACAAATTAAAAAAAAAAGTGCAGCTCTTACCTGAAAGCTAAAGGTTTTCTTCTTTGCTTGCAGGCCCGGCAGCAGCAGTAGGAGGAGGGGGAGGAGGAGTAGCAGCAGCAGCAGCACGTCAAGTCATCGGCAGGAACTCCCAAATTAAATGAATTTAAATAAATGGTGTATCAAATCAAATGTGAAATGTCGCTCTGTTCTTCTTAAACCAAGTGAGTGGGCAAATGAGGACTGCATCTGCAGATCCGCCCAGAGCTGGTTTTTTTTACATCCTAACAACATTCTGGCGACCTCCAACATGGGTTTCAATGTTGCTATAACGTTGCGGTTACGTGGCCATTAAGTTGCAGGAAGGTTGCCTGGGGCCTATTGCACAAAAGCAGAATTAAGACATCCGGGATAAGTTACTGAGCTGCGCTCAATGAATCCAAAACAAGAGTGTACAGGCTTAATTGGTTGCACAACGAGCAAGCCAGGATGAGCAGACACGGATTAATCAAGCCAGGTGAAACCTATCCTGGATAAGTGTGCGTTCACGGCTCCCTCAAATAGACCCCGCCACCGATCACAGATTCACTGATTCACCATGGCAACTAGAGCGGCTTCATTGCTTCTTCTACGGTGTGAAGTAGGTAGCGATAGCGTTTTCACAACAGCAACAAACAGCAACACCTCTGTTTAGGAGAATATTGCAACTAGTTCCGCGACCACCACGTGCAAGGCACGCCTGTGACGTCACATTGTCGCATTACCGGTCAGGAATGGCGAGTAGGCTATGTAAAAGTTAATTAATGATCACAAATGTTTAAATAATGACAATGGGTCTAGGTATATGTGATAACAATGTGTAGTGGGCAGTGGAATAATTATTGGTTTCCGTTTGTGGTGACTGCTGACTGAGATAAGGGATAAGATTAAATAGATCCTGGAATTTAGCCTGGTCTGGAGCAGGCTAGCTCCACAGAACAAATCGCCATGGTAACTTATACCATAACATATCCTGATGCCCCCTATCCCGCTTTTGTGCAACTGGATCACGGATAAATTGAGCCAGGATAAAGATATGCCGGCTTAATCCCTTATCCTAGTTTTGTGCAATAGGCTGCATGTCGCCGATATGTCGCGGTTGTTAAATAACGTGGCAGCAACATCAAGGCGTCTTTCACTTTTCCGGTTGCCGCCACGTTGGAAATGAACGCTATGCAACGTAAAACATTGGTTGAAAATCCCGCTATGCCACGGATTTGGCTACGCTAGTGTGTGTGCTGGGTTAGAGTGGATATAACGTCAATGCATTCTAGTTATACTTCATGTACTTTATTTCATGTTGTTTTCTTCCCAGCATGCATTTCGATTCATTTACGTATTTTTGGCTATTATTCGTTTTTTTTTTTTTTAATAATATGGTTTGAACAATTTAGCTTAGGCTAGCCTAGGCCTACTCTGATGATGTTTTGAACAATATGCTACGGGATATGCCCATTAAAACGTTGTATTAGTTTATTAAGAAAAAGACGCCGTAGATGTGAAAGCAGCACATCCTAGCCCATATAAACGTCCATGTCTACGTGAAAACATGAGGTAGGCTAAGTGTAATTGATTGTGTAACTGTAGTGCAAGTCATAAATGTGTGTCCACGTTCCAACAATCTCTCTCCTATATAAGTCATACCTGACAACACTCCCGTTTTTCCCGGGTTTCTCCCGTATTTCAAGGTCATCTCCCAGCACCCTCCTGTTTTGTTATTTCTCCCGGTAAACTCCCGTAATTTGCATGGCCATCAAACTTCATTTTAAAATCATTGATCCATTCAGGTTGCCAGATTGTGTATAAAATACACCCTACACATACACGCTCACTTAGTTTCAATTTCAACCGTTTTGTCATAGGCTAAAACCTGGCAACCCAAAACCCAAATAAGGAAGCGGGTGCCAACTGCGCAGCCTGAGTCTCGTCGTAAGCAAGCGGGCTAGTTGAATGGCCTACTCCAGAACTAGCTGTTGTGAAATTGTTGGGAATTGAATTGATAAACACATCACATAAACTGTTATTGAGTGTTATTGATACACTGAACTTGTGCCCTCGGAACCAAATCTGACAGCAAGCAGCTTTGGAGTTTTGGAAGTAGGCTGCAGGCAGGCAGCTGGTGGATACATAACTGGCATGCGTAAGGTAATGGTAAGGTAAAAGCAACGACCCAAATGTAGTGTTGAAACACGTGTATGAAACGTATTAAATATGCAAACACAGATCCGGTATAAACACTGACACCCCCCCCCGAAAAAAAAATCTCCCGTTTTTGGAAAGCTAAATGTTGACAGGTATGATATAAGTCTATATATTATTTTGATCCCGTGAGGGAAATTTGGTCTCTGCATTTACCCCAATCCGTGAATTAGTGAAACACACACAGCACACAGTGTACACACAGTGAGGTGAAGCACACACTAATCTCGGCGCAGTGAGCTGCCTGCATCAACAGCGGCGCTCGGGGAGCAGTAAGGGGTTAGGTGCCTTGCTCAAGGGCACTTCAGCCGTGCCAACTGGTCGGGGTTCGAACCGGCAACCCTCCGGTTACAGGTCCAATGTGCTAACCAGTAGGCCACGGCTGCCTAGCAGCGATGAAGCATTCAGGATGTACTAGCCTACCACTAAATCACGTTTCATGTTATTTTATATATATATATATATTTTAATTTAACGTCTTTAATGGTAAGAGATCGCACAAGGATGGGTGGGTGTTGTTTAAGATTAAATTACAATGCCAGACACCTTCAGATATGAGAGACCCCTTTAGATTTGTGCCTTTGTTGCTTTCATGGGAGCCAGTCCTTACTCTATGGGAGCTAGGCTCCCTCTGGCTCCCACGTAATTCAAGCACTCTTTTAAAGCAATTCTCTCAACAATTCTATGAATATTTATCATCAATTCATGGTGGTGTATTTTTTTTTAAGTAATCTAAAAGTAATCCTAAAGTAATCAGATTATGTTACATGTTTTTGGTAATCCAACTGATTACGTTACTGATTACAAAAATTGCCATGTAACTGAGCTGTGTGGTTCAACACAATGCAGGTCACACTTATTCCCGTCTACCTGCGTCATCTGGGAGAGCTGACACCACAAAGAATGTGAATCTAACTGACTACTTTCAGCCACACCCCAAGGTAACATCTAAAAACATCTGACACCATGGGCTGTATTTTGCACACTGGCGCATGGCATAAAACTCGTTTTCCACCCGCGCAAAGTTTAATTCGGTATTTTGCACGTTTATTTTTTTAAACAATGCGCCCAGGGGTGTGGCAATTAACAACCTAGGGAGGGACCTGGCGCATTGTCTAAAAATCGCTATTGTGGGGGCGCTGCTACAGCCAAAGATGGTTGATTACGAAGATACTTCATGAGAGGCCATTTCCTGTCCCTGGAAATTTATGCAAATAGGGTAGCAGTACACGCCCCCGCACATTTATGCAGTGATCGGGCTCCCTTTTTAACATTGAGGTCTATGGCAGAATCCAAGAATTTCCCAGAATTTGTCCAAGTCTTATTTTTCTGAGCAATGGATGCACATTTCGGACATGGTATCATGATCTCCAAACCCTCCTCCCTATTTCAGTAGAATGTCGTAATAGTATGACGAAAGAAAATCAACATTAGTCAACATATAGTCGAGAGAAAATCAACATTAATGAAGGTGTACACCAAGTTTATTTTGTACTCCGGCTTGTCTGGCGTGGAACCGAGGCGTTCAAACATAGACATGAACTAGGATGACCCATCTTGCTACGCATTCATTATCTTTGCTACAGCGTCCGTACCATACACGGGTCCGAGTCCCCAAGGGGACCCAGGTTCGAGTCCGACCTGTGGTCATTTCCCGATCCCACCCCATCTCTCTCTCTCATTCACTTCCTGTCTGTCTTCACTGTCATATCATAATAAAGGCAAAAAGCCCAAATAATATACTTAAAAAAATAAAATAAAAATCGCTATTGTACACCTGGTCAGAAGTCTATGGCGATGGTTGTTTATATGTTATTTTAAGAGCGCATTGTCAACAGTCATATTGGCAGGTGCACGCACCATCCTTCTATCATTCATGAACGCACACCAGCGCACGTCCATGCAAAACATTACAAATTGCACTATTACAATGGGAAGCATAATTAGAATAAAGATATTACGAAATACTATACATCTCATGATAGTTATTCACCATCATTTGCAAATTGGTAATGACGGTTAAAAGTGATTAGGGGAGAGGCGAGAGACACGTATGGAGCACAGCTGAAGACGCACCGTCACGAGATATAAGCAACTCCTCTGCAGGATAAATGTTGTTTTATTCAGTCATTTGAGCAATATTTGGGTAAGTGTTGCTTTTTCCAGCCTATGTTTTCGATGGTAACCCATTGTCAGTCAACAGTGAAAGTAACTGCATATACCTGTCTTGTCGTTGACTGACACCTTGGTGAAGTTAGTTTCACTTTGCCAATGAGTTCAAATAATAGACGAGTGCAAATGCGTGAAGGCTATGCTAGGTTTTAGTAAAGCATGGTTTAGGAATGACTATTCCATACGGTCTTGCAAGCAGCCTCCTTCAAATGCGTCGTTGAATGCCAAAATACCGATGCATTTATTTGACATATCACGCTTTGCGCCGTTAAAGGGAATGACAGATGTAATTCTCATTGGTTTAAATGATGTTACGCCCCAAACACACCCATATGACTGATTAAAAAACCTAGGAACACCTTGTTGCGCCATGCACTCCACGTTTGATAACGAAACCGCTCCCAATGTGAACTGGACATCCTACTAAATTTGAATAAAAACTTTTGACGAGTGACGATGCACTTTAGAATGTCATGATAGGGCCCCATGTCATGTTCTGATCCATTAAGTGTGTGTGTGTGTTTGTGTTCTGTCTACATGTTGCTGTGTACCATTACATAACCAGTCCTCTAAAATCAAAAGGGGGGAACATCACTGGCTTATATCCATATTATCTCAAGACATAATTCCATATGCATATGTTCACTAGCTTCTCATAGCTGTGCTGGAGCGCTTGAAGAGTCCGTCTGGTCTGTCAGTGTAGTGCACTCCACCGCCCCCTGCTGGCCCCTGGAGGTGTAACATGAGCAGCATCCCCAAGCTGACTCTGAGTGGTCCAAAACAGGAACAATTCTACAACTCTTTCCTGTTTCAAATCTACACAATTACACATTATTGTGTGTGGAGGGGGTTGATTGCAAGACAGTGGATATGTTTTTTCTGTTGACAGACATTGTGACAGTATAAAGAAAACAAAGGCTTTTACAGCATTGTGCAAATTAAAAATGACCAATATACCCCCTCTTGGTCAGAGCTGGGTACCACTGTACATTTATCTATACATCCTGACGTCTCTGTCTGTCAGGTCACATATGTTTATATTTGCCTGACAACTGGTGAAGGCTACTGCTGGACACAGAGCGCCACACTCAGGCACTGGACTGGTCAATACAATATCTTTGCACAAGAGATATTGAAAATCCTTTCAAAGTTATGAGCTGACCTCTTGCTGCTGTTGTTGTGGTGGCTCTGTGTGTGTGTGTGTGTCCTACCAGTAGCAGTAGCAGAAAGTAACCCAATACCCAATCTGTTGCTCTTCATGTTAGGCCTACTCAGTTTAACTCCACCAAATAATCCATAACATGGAGAGCTGATCAGTAGGCAGGCCATGCACATCTTCCCAAAGTTAAGAGGAATTTTGCTTTTCATTCAGTTATTCTCATTTGGAATCTGATAAGAGGAAGGTGGACCCCATATGGTCTATGTGACATGGCCTACATCTGCAGTGCTGGAGAAACTCTTTAGCAGGTTCAAGTGACATGGCCTACATCTGCAGTGCTGGAGAAACTCTTTAGCAGGTTCAAGTGACATGGTCTACATCTGCAGTGCTGGAAAAACTCTTTAGCAGGTTCAAGTGACATGGCCTTAGTTTGCAGTGCTGGAGAAACTCTTTAGCAGGTTCAAGTGACATGGCCTTAGTTTGCAGTGCTGGAGAAACTCTTTAGCAGGTTCAAGTGACATGGCCTTAGTTTGCAGTGCTGGAGAAACTCTTTAGCAGGTTCAAGTGACATGGCCTTAGTTTGCAGTGCTGGGGAAACTCATGTTTTATTTCTGTATGTATTGTATCACCTTGCATTAGTTCAATGTTACGGCTCCATTACTGTAACCTGCCTATCTTGCAATGAACTCTGATCAGTTCAATGAAATCTGATCAGTTCTGATCAGATCAATGTTCATGGGATTTTATATTTAGTCATACACTTGTTCAATTGGTGAAAGCTACTGAGATTAAAAAAAAAATGTTTAATTCATTATCACTGGAGACTCAAGGACTTAGTAGAACAAAGTGTAGAGGCTAACACAAATGACTCTGAATAGGAACAGAATATTATTTTAGTGAGTAGATATTTTATTTAATTAATTCAATTTTCAAACAATTACAATTGTTTCCCCAAAAACCATAGCCCTAAATTCAGTATTACCAAAGCAATCACCAGCCAAGAAGACAAAATAGAAGTTAAAAATGAGACTTTTTGTCTTCATAAGTACAAACTGGACGTGCTGAGCACTCAGTTTACTGCCCTGTGTGTGCCGACAGTGTGTCCATCTCCCAGTTTACACACTTCATACATCACATGAACAGCAGCAGAGTGTTTAGAGCTCAGTTCTCTTCCTCCTCTTCCTCCCCTCTTCTTTTGTCTCCTTCTTCTCTTTGAAGATCTGTCCATCCGGTTGCGTCCTCCAGGTCAGTTTGGCGCCTGCTGGCATCCCACTCTCCCTCAGTCTCTGCTGAATCTGGAGAACAGAACCCAAGTCATGCAGAACCATCTCTCACCATGGACAGTCACACGTTCCCAGCACAGACTCACTTGTAGGGGTCTGGACTCACCTGCTGTACGAAGGCCTGCTGCACGGCAGGGTCATTGATGATTACATGAGAAGCTACCTGAAGCTCCACTCTCACAATCTGACTCTTCACCTCTTTGGGGTATGCAGGGCAACACACACATGCACATAGAGTTTCAATTCAGATCGGGAGTTTTTATTTCAGATTGATTTTAACTAGTGCAGTGCCCGTTTAAACATGTCATTCCTGTAAAACACCCATAGCCAAATTGAATAACTTCCTGATCAGTCTAGATACAATACAGAAGCGTTTTTGCCAGAGGATCCAGGACTATAGCCAGAGAAATGGACAAATGATCAGAGACACCATAGTACGCATGTAGTCATGTCATGTACCTTAGACGTAACCTTAGCAACCACAGTAAAGTAGGCTAGAGAATGTTGGGAAACGCCTGCTACGTTTGAAATCAAACAGACTAACGGTTCCACAGATATGCAGTTAACACACTGACACACAGACAGACAGACAAACTGCCCTGTACCCCTTTACATTGTGTGTTTAAGGTCATGTCATATGGCATATTTGTTTGTTTGGTGTCATAAGTCTTCCACTTCATTGTCAGAATATATCTAAGAAAATGAAGTATCAAGCATTCATAGTAAACACACCCACATGGGTGTGTGTAGATGTGCGATCAGGTGGTCTGCCATAGAGCACGGCTGTGTTTCCCCATTCAAAACTGAAATACTTCATTTCTCTACCACAACCTGCTCCCTTGGTGGAATTGACACTATGTCACCAGTTATGTCTCTCTTTTCTTTATGATAAAAGACTACAACACACTGCATAACTCACCCACTGCACCATCTTTAGGTCATCAGCAGCTCATGACCATACTGTTGTCTGACTGAATTCCCATCAAGCAGAGAGAAGGAATAGTGAAGGGACAGTGACTCACCTCCATAGCAGATGAAGGGACAGTGACTCACCTCCATAGCAGATGAAGGGACTAGGATGGCCACAGCCTGCATCATTCCACTGACCACTGGGCATAATTAGAGTGCATGCCACACCCTGATCATTGGGTTCTCCAGTGTTCCAGTAGCGGAATGAGGAGCTGCTGCCATCTGACCACTCCCAGGCATCTCTGAACAGGCCGATCCAGACACGTCTACCTCCACTAACATCCTTTATCTGGTCATTCTCTGTCTGATTCCTCACACTGGCCAGGTCTGTGTGTTTCTCTCTGCAGTATTTATGAGCATCTGTCCAGTTCTTGTACTCAGTGACCAGCACATAGGGATGTGTGGAGTTTCCCCCTGTGGTAATGCATGGGTCATGGTTAACTGGGAATCAGCACAGCTTTACAGTCTGAACTAGTGTGAGTGAGACAAACTGTTTAGTTGTACAGTGTGGCTGCCTGTATTCATGAGTGAGTCTGAACTAATGTCAGTGTACATGAGGTCACTACACACTGATCTGTAGATCTGCAAAGTTTGGATGCATGTGTTGCTGAGAGAATTAATAATCTTGATCTGAATGAAAGGAGTTGGATTCTCACCATCATAGCAGATGAAGGGACTGCTGCTGCTGCACCAGTAATCATGCCATGTTCCAGCCATCATACCCACACACTCTTCACCACCTCCTCCACCTGGTTGGCCTGGATACCAGTTCCTGAACTCTGCTTCATTCTCTCTGTAGAAATCCCTGTCAGCCAGAGACCACTGCCACTCTCCCGTCTTCAGCCCAATCCAAGCGTCTCCAGCACCTGCTTCCTGGATCATGCTCTTGACCTTCTCCATCTCTGTCATGTCGTCTATGGTGGCGAGGTCAGTGAACTCCTCTCTGCAGTACTGCTGAGCTTCTGTCCAGTTCTTCTGTTCCTTCACCACATGGAACTGACGTGGCACAGAGGAGGAGAGACTGCCCAGACCTGAGAGGAGAGAGGAGCGCACACACACACACACACACACATAAACAAGCAAACACATACACGCACATACACACACACAAATACACAAACATTACAGTGGAGGTGGAAATTGGGAAGGCACACACAGAGAACCACACACACACACACACACAAACACACACTGATCCACAACAGGTCCACACATTCTACTGGCTCTGCTAAATACCTAAATGCACGCACACACATACACACACTGATCCACAACATGTCCACACATTCTACTGGCTCTGCTAAAAACCTAAATGCACGCACACACACACACACATATACACACACACACATATACACACACACACACACTGATCCACACATGTTCACACACTCTACTGGCTCTGCTAAATTCCTATATACTATATACACACACGTACACACACACACATGCACACACACACACAAAGATACACACACACAGAGATCCACACAGACACAGACTTCAGCACACACACACGAGCACACACACACACAAGCTCTCTCTCACACACACACAGGGACTCATGTGCACACACACCCACCACCACTCTACAGAAACACTCCCCCCTTCGCCTCCTAACCCCATTTCATTACATCAGAACTCTTCTCATCCTGCTTCTTAATTTTATCTGATCTGATTTGATTTCTCACAATGTCCTGTGTGTGTGTGGTTCTAGTCCTCTATGCGTGTGTGTGTATTACTAGTGTGTCTATGTATGTGTGTATTCCAGTTCTCTGGTGTGCGGTGTTCTCTCTGTGTGTGTGTGTGTATGTTCTAGTTCTCTTGTGTGCAGTGTCCTCCGTGTCTTTGTGTGTGTGTGTGTGTGTGAGAGAGAGAGAGAGAGTGTGTGTTCTTGTTCTCTAGTGTGCAGGGTCATATGTGTGTGTGTGTGTGTGTGTGTATTCTAGTTATCTGGTGTGCAGGGTCATCTGTGTGTGTGTGTGTGTTTAACCAACTCACTAATTAAAACAACATACAACTAATTGCTTTTCAAATGCAATGTCACTGAAATCAGTCAAATTCCTGAAAGCGACCTCTATCATAATTAAAAATTAGTGCCTCAAGATCCCCATTAGCGGCCATTGTAAACGTTCCAAACCCCCGCGGCTCGTGAACAACATGGTGGTGAATGGCGTGAGGGAGGAAGCTCCTCCATACTCTACCCAGGCGCCTTCATCAATGAACCAATCAGTGGAGCTGATTGTGCTGCCAATATCCAATCAAAAATTCAGAGTAACTATTACCATGTCAGAAGTTCTCATACTGCAGGAAAGACGAGCATGGGGATCGACAATTAGCTAGTATTCATTTAATACATTAACTAGTACTCTTTTAATACTTTAACTAGTATTAATTTAATACATTAACTAGTACTCATTTAATACTTTAACTAGTACTCATTTAATACATTAACTAGTACTCATTTAATAGATTAACTAGTATTCATGTAATAAATTAACTAGTATTCATCCCTCCAGGAATTCGAATGTTGCGATCGCAACAATTAATGCAAATTCAGCAAATCCTCGCAAATTCTGGGCGACCTCACAATTTTGTCCAAACACTGCAACTTTTTCGCAAATTTGACCAATCATCATGGTTTCCCCGTGAAATTTCATCTACCACAACAGTCCCTCGCGCAGAATATTGAGTCAGATGCCACACTCACTTCTGCAGACACCAGAGACTGCCCTATAACTGGTTCACTCCTCTGCAGTTTTGATGACAATAAATACAAGGCTAACATTAATGATCTGCTTTACTTGCATCTCTCAACCTGGTGTTGCTAACCTACCTAGGCTATGAAAGTAAGTTAATTAAGGCCTACTTGGTTTACTGACATTTGAGTAGGCTATGCAACCCATTGGCAAACATTTACAACTTTTAGCTCATGTCTTGTTTGCTAGCTTGTGGGCTCAGTTTGTGTAGTGCTACCAAAATCATAGAAATTAACAACATTGCAAGACATTTACCTCTTCTATGATCCAAGAATGATTTCATTCGAGTTTTTTTAACATTTATTTTAACTAATGACATAGAAAACATCCCAAATTCATTCCATCCACATATCGCAATGCACTATGCAAAAAGTTATTTCCACTCGTAGCCGAACACAGTGAGATGCAAGCCTTCCAATCCACTCAGAAATGTAATAGGCTATTCTCACGTCCTTAAAGAGCAACTTTCAAGTTAATTGTATAACTTAATTTATACAGAATCCTGTATGAAAATGTCAGGTAACACTTTATTTGAAGGGGTCTACATAAGGGTGACATGTAACCGTCATAAGAATGACATGACACATGTCATGTACATTAATTACACATTATTGATGTTTATGACTTGTCATAATGTGTCATTCGGTTTTTGGAATGTCAAGTTAACATTGTTTGGGTGTCATCATTATGACAATTTGACATTAGCCAAGATGACATTATTTGACAGGTCTTTGTCATGACAACTTGACATTAGCCAAGAAAATGTAACCCGTTTACAATATTGTCATGACGACTTGACATAACCAAAAAAGAAAAGGTGTTTGGCATGATATTGTCATGACAACTTGACATATAACTGTGTTTGGCCTGACTTATCTTCTAGGTTTGTAAAGTGAAGGGCATGAACAATTTACTGTCATGACACCATTATAATTGTCATGAATACTTTCCTTGACCTCAACTACAGTGGTACAGTTTTAACTTCTCATTAAGCTGTCACAAACAACTATTACACACCAAAATAGTTTCCTGACAGTGTCATGAATTGTCATGACAACTTGACATAATTGTTTAATATTTACATAAACAAGTTCATATAACTGTGTTTGGCCTGACTTATCTTCTAGGTTTGTAAAGTGATGGGCCTGAGCAATTGGCTGTCATGACGCCATTATAAATTGGTCATGAATACTTTTCTTGACCTCAACTACAGTGGTACAGTTTTGACTTGTCATTAAGCTGTCACAAATAACTATTACACACCAATAGTTTCCTGACAGTGTCTTGAATACTTACCTTTGACCTAAGGTACAGTGAACCATCTGAGATGTTTCCTAATGTCATTAAGGGCTCTATTTTGCACATCAGCTCATCACTTCATAAACCTAGAAGATAAGTCAGGCCAAACACGGTTATATGTCAAGTTGTCATGACAATATCATGCCAAGGAAAGTATTCATGACACAATTATAATGGTGTCATGTCAATCAAATATTCCGGCCCACCACTTCACAAACCTAGAAGATGAGTCAGGCCAAACACAGTTATGTGTCAATTTTGCATTTCTTTCTTGGCTAATGTCAAGTTGTCATGACAGAGACACCCTCAAATAATGTCATCTTGCCTAATGTTAAGTTGTTATAATGATGACACCCAGACAATGTCAAGTTCCATTCCAAAAACCAAATGACACTTAATGACAACAGTCATAAACATCAATACTATGTCATAAATGTGCATGACATGTGTCATGACATTCTTATGACGGTTACATGTCACCCTTGTGTAGACCCCTTCAAATAAAGTGTTACCAAATGTCAATTTTAAAACACATACATAACAATACATATGTTTTACAACACCCACAGGCAGAAATTAAGAAGAAAGTGTGCCTATTCTAAGCTAGGCTACCAGAAACCGCCCTTTTCACCATACATGCCATATACTCCATGGTTACTATTTTTGCAATTTACACTTTTAAGACCGTAAACATTAAAAATGATGAACTTCATAATATTAGAAAAAGATATTTTGTACTGGGTTGCATTAGATATTGCATGTGTTGTTACCAATGAATGTACAATGGTGAACAATTATTAAGATAAACGTCTTTCATCTAAGCTGTTCAGGTAAAGCCTCAGATGGTGGATGTGGGGACTCAAACCGAAAAGTTTGAGAATCGCAGATCAACTCCACTGGCCAGTCCTGAACAAAGTGATGATGAATGGTCATTTTCTGATATCATCAACCATTCTGGTGATATGTCATGGAGTCCAGGGGAAGAGATGGCAAGCGAGTCCTCTAAGGAGGAACCAGAAGAGCTGGAATCTCTCAGTGACCCAAAGTAATAACCTTTTTATTAATAGAAACTGTTTCTGATTGTGTATAAAAAAAATGTCATAGTCAGAATTTCTGTGTTTTTCCTTTCCTTGTTTTCAGTGCTGTTGACAAGTTCATCGTTCGTCCTTGTTTACAGTTTGCCCTCCATGCTGTGGGGAAACCCAGGGACACATAATGCATCCAGAAGGAACTTTCATAAAAGTCAAGCAGGTAATGTCTTTGTCAACTGTCTGTGAGGAGCTGAATTATAGTCTGAATGTACAGTATGTATATTAATGATTTGTGTCTTAACTTTATAGGTATTTCACTGCCTCCCATTTTAAAGCTGCTTGAGTCTTGAATATTCTCTCATCTTTCAGGCCTGCGGAACTTGTGGTTATGAGCGTTACTGGCAAAACCAAGAGAAGGTGCATCGAAACATGCCTGCCTGCAACCTTTTACTCAGTGGTGCCATCCACTTCTCAGGTTGCATGGCTACTCAGACTATCAGGATGCTGAAGCTGTTTGGACTGCAGTGCATACAGTGGGCAGTGCTTCGACTTGGCCAGCTTCCCTCGCGGTCCGCACGGGGGATCATGCGGCATCACGCAACTTTAATTTGTATTTTTCCAGTGACGCTGCAACGACGCTGCAACAACCGGCAGAGGTCTCAAGTGAGCAGGGTGTCTCGTAAAAAGAAATGGAGCTGGAAAACCCTACACAGACACATGTTTAAAGGTGCCATGTGTAAGAATTGAGGTAAAAATATCCAAAAGATGAGCTACACGCATCAAAAGAATGAGAAGAAATAAGGGCGATGATGTCATTAAAAAATAACAAGGTATAGTGCTGCAGAGATATCAACCAGAATTAGCATGCTAAATTACTAGCCACAGCCCGACAGGTGTCATAATACCAGTTTCGGCCTTGGGAGGCAGTATGCGGACAACATAACCGCTAGCCAAACTGCAATACACGTGTCTCGGTTGTTACTCTAAGGTAAACCAGCTCACTTTCTGGAGGTATACTGCCCCCATCTTTTATGGAATGTGGAGTATGAATTGATTTTTGGCGGACATTACACATGGCACCTTTAATGGATGCAACCGCGAGTACGGTGTTCATTTTAGGACATCCTCAGACTCAGGTGTCAGACTCAGAAAAACATCGGTCATCTTCAGACAAAACTGCCTCAGCGTCAGAAAAACCTCTGTCATCTTCAGACAAAACTGCATTAGCGTCAGAAAAACCTCTGTCATCTTCAGACAAAACTGCCTCAGCGTCAGAAAAACCAGACTCAGGTGTCAGACTCAGAAAAACATCTGTCATCTTCAGACAAAACTGCCTCAGCGTAAGAAAAACCTCTGCCATCCTCAGATAAAACTGCTTCAAACCAAACTGCCTGTTAGGTGGAAGGTGTTAATAGACGATTGGCGTAGCCTACAGTGGACTAGGGCTGTCAAAATTGCTCAAAAATGACGTTCGAATATCCCCTCTAAAATAAACACATGTATTCGAATATATTGGAATATCTAGGCTATATTATTTGTGCATTATGTCAGTGACGCGCATCATGTCATCTGTTTTTAACTTTTTGTATGGTTATTGCTTGACAGGGGGGGATCCCAAGCAGCTTTCAGCCATAAGGCATTTCCTAATTCACCCGACATTGATATTCAAAATGTTGAAACTATTTCGGCATAGCCTATAAGCAGTTTAATTAAATGTAATATTAGTTGTAAACAAACGGGCTACTTGGTGAGGCTTGGCCTCACTGATGCGCTCGTGCCTTAAATGGCAATACAAATCTTCACGATAGGCCTATTAACTGACTGCCCGATTCACGTTGGCTGGGGGGCATCAGACATTTGTTCACAAGGGTCTATGAACTGTTAATCCGGCCCTGCCCCCAACGAACGCAACTTTCCACCTCTGAGACAGCTTAAAAGAAGTCTAGAGGACTAGAGGAGTCTAGAGCACTAAGACCTACTTACTGTAGGCTGCGCAAACCACAGGCCTTTTTTTTGGGCAAGCCTGCATTCTAGGCAGGCATTCTGTTGAATAATTTTATATAAATCCTGCGCTAACAGTAATCCTCCTACCCCCGCGACCACAGCTGTGGATAGTGTGGCATGCTCATGCTTTATGTCTCCTTCTTGCAAACAAGCCTATAGCCCAACCATTTTACGTCTTCAAAAAATAACAACTGCCAGATATGCCTTCATGTCTGACAGCATTTTGTTCTTCCACTGGAAATTACTCTTCTACATTTGCTGCCTGCTGCATCCTTTCTATTTGTATTGTTTAGAAAATGTTTGACGTCTTGAGTTAATGCATTAAACATTGTTTGCTGGTAACCAGGCTTCATAAGAGGTACGGCCATCGTATCTGCCCAACTTCAGGAAACTTCTATTACGCACAGGTTCAGGTGCAACCAGAGGGGTCAGGGGGGACAGACGGCCCAGTCTCTGTGGCTGTAGCATGCCCGCCGGTAGAATGACTGACCCCCCAGTGAGGCCCAGTCACTGGGGAGTTAGCACACTGATGGGGTGAAGGTCGAGTATCTGGCAACTGTGTGGTGTTCTCTCTATGTGTATAAAATAGACGGGTTGCCTCGTCGGAGCCTTTTTGCAGAGTGTTTGCCGCTATGCTAGTGTGTTCGGATGGGAAATTAGCATGCATGCTAAGGGGCTCGATATCAAGGAGCTGATGGGAGTTGCAGGCGTTTGGTAATGGACACATAAAACTGGGTGGTGTGGGAAGTGAAGGAGCAAAAAGGGCTTCTGTAGAAGAGGACTCGACTTTATTTAGAAGCCAATTGGGATGTGAATCAATTAAGCAAACAGTATTGCTGCTACCGGAGTAGCGACTAGCTTCTCCCGCTAGCCAGTTAGCTTCCGACAGCGCAGGGCAGTCACCACTAAGCGCCCTATATACTATTGGCGTACTAGCGAACCGGATGTTTTATTGAATACCTTCCGGTTGATCTCTTCGCCGTTGCCAGTAGCAACAGGAAAACGAACGTGGAGTGTCACTGTCAGGGGAACGCGGCGTTAGAGTCAGGGCTTAATGGACATTCGGTTCGAAGTAATGGCAGAAAGGGGTTATTGTGAGACCATCTAGCAATAGCTCTCTGTCCCTCCGGACCTCGGTGGTCCTGCCCATGTCGGGACACATCCTTATCAGGGTCCCTAGTCTGTCCAAGTAAAGGGAACGACCTTACCAGCCCAGCGATGTCATCCATTTTCGGCAGAGGAAACGATCCCACTTCCAGACACCTGTGTAATGCCGAGGAGTAGTTAGGAGACGGGGAGGCTGAGGTATCGTTCCAGACTTCGGTTATTTATTAGCAGGAGGTGTCCACAAAACTGATTTCATGATTCTCTTTTGCATTTCGTCCACGTAATAAAATTATCGTGACACATAATTAATTCTGTAAACTGCTGACTCACGAAAAGTATTGCAGCAGGTCACAAAACTGATTTCGCGATTCTGTTATGCATTTCGTCCACGTAATGGAATTATCGTGACACATAATTCATTTCGTAAACTGCTGACTCACAAAATGTATTGTACGTGATTCTATTATGCATTTCGTCCACAGAATGAAAGCATGTCACTGAATGCATTTCGTAAGTTGTTAAGTTACTATTGCGTGGACGGAATGCCTTCTGTAACACATCACAATACTTCTGTGGACGAAATTGAAATAGGATACACAGAATGATGCGTGTAGGTGCATTCCGTATTTACGTAGACAGAATTACTTTTGACCAAACATTTCGTCTACGACAGTGAATACTGCATTCAGCATTGTGTCCATGAAAGGAAAAGGCCACCAGTCAATTTCTTCCACGTAATGATGTGCTCTCTTCAGTGTTTCGTGGACACAATGCAAACCAATTTGTGCATTCTGTGGACAAAAACGTTACGATGTAACATGGTTTCGTAATGAATATATGTATTTCGTCACACGAAAGTCATTCTGTCCACGAAATAAGGCATGTTACATTTGGCGCCCCATATGTCCCGCTTGCTATGATTGCACTTCATGCTACCAGCCTCTGTCACGTACCGTGTGGAGCTATGATTGCACTTCATGCTACCAGCCTCACGTAGGCTACCGTGTGGAGCTATAATTGGAACTTCATGCTACCAGTCTCTGTCACGTACCGTGTGGAGTTATGATTGCACTTCATGCTACCAGCCTCACGTAGGCTGCCGTGTGGAGCTATGATTGCACTTTGTGCTACCAGCCTCTGTCACGTAGGCTGCCGTGTGGAGCTTGTGCCTATTGTGCAAGCGCGCAGCTGAGAAACACAACACACAGCACTTCCTCCACTACTTCTAAAACCACCAGCCGCCACTGATACATACACATACAAACACACAAACATGTACATACAGCTCACACATGCACACACTCACACACACACACACACACATGCACACACACTGACCTGAGACCAGCAGTGTTGTTAACAGAAGTAGAGTCATGACTGAGGGCCTGAACAGTTCATTTGGAGACACATTAACAATGAACAATGATGAGAACACACACAACATAACACACTGTTTGGTGTTTCTGACTAACAACACACATTTGGTGTTTCTGACAGAACAACACACATAATAGAATACTGTTTGGTGTTTCTGATAGATAACACACATAATAAAATACTGTTTGGTGTTTCTGATAGATAACACACATAATAAAATACTGTTTGGTGTTTCTGATAGATAACACACATAATAAAATACTGTTTGGTGTTTCTGACAGATAACACACATAATAAAATACTGTTTGGTGTTTCTGATAGGTAACACATGTACAAGGTGGAATTGCCCCAGCCATGCATTCATGGGCATAGGTTTGCATGGGCACCATGGGCACTTGTCCCCACCAATATTTTGGGATGTCAACATTGGCCCTAGCAATATTTTGGAAAAATCATTGGTATTATGCTTGTTGTGAAGACGTAGCCTGTTCATTTGGATATTCTCATAGAGTGTACATCTCCACGACAACCAGTTTACACATGCATCATTTGAGTGGCTGAAACCCAAGTAAGGGATAATGGCCGCCGAGGTGTCCTGTTATACGGAATTAATGGACGAGGGCGAGGGGCAAAGAACTCCCTGACGCGCAGCGGAGGTGATAAGTGGATTTATCTAACACACGTGAAAGTGTCAAAGCATAACAGCATAACACGCACACACACACACACACCAACATGTGGCCAATAAATGGAGTAGTATTACTGCAAACTGCTTTTCACTCTCCCTGGAGAACGCTTACAATGTCAAAATGCACCAACAGCAGATGTACTTGCGTTACGTTATGCTACTCCATGTAATTGGAAACGCATCTTGAGGGCAGAATGGGAGAGTGGCAGGTTCCAGCTAGTTTGTCATTGTTTATAATTGTTATCTCATTTTAATACTTTTTTACAACTGTTTACACACATTTTCAAATGTTTATTTTTCAAAACTTTACACACAAAACCCACTATTGCTCACAAAAAATAGAATAACCACCAGATGTACATGGAGTTTTTGCCATGACCTGAGGATGTACGCTATTCTGTCTCCTAAACATTCCTCACCCTTTATCCAGACACGCATGAAAACATTTGAAAACAAAACTCAGCCATACGTTATATTGAGAGTGATGACTTTCTCTTCAGCATTGTCCTAACCGATTGTTACAGTGTTTACAGAGATACACTGTAGGCCTAAGGTTGGCTCCAAAGATTATGCAGACTGTTACAATTGACTGACTCAGTGCTCTCAAAATTAAAGGGGTGGTTCAGGATTTTGGACATAGGACCTCATTTCCAAGTAAGCAAGTGTGATATTTATCAGTGCAGACCGTTTTCAACACGTTTCATTCAGTCCTTCTAATTGCAGAGTTCGCAGGTGCTAGGCTAGCGCAAGTCAACGGTATGTGCTAGCCTGCCACTAAAAACAGTCTAATTAAAATTAAGTAAGTCATAAGCTATTTTAAGTTAGAATGAAAAACTCAGAATGCAGTGCATATTTTAGAGATGGGTCTAAATCAACACGTGAACTAGGCTTTGTTTATTGATTAGCAAAGACTGCGTAACCGATAGGCCGAAGTAAGCTATTAATAGTTACCAGCACTTACCTCACTCCTAATTTGCTCTGCAAACAGTCATTTCAGGGTCTCCGAAGGCGCGTCCATAATACGCGCTGGCTGCGTTTTGACGGGTGCAATGTGAGGCTAGTGCAACACGGCGGGGCTTGGATTTAAACATGGAAACAATTTCATCATAGATTGCTTTCAGGGGCTTCTGGGAAATGCATGAAGTTGTCTTAATTTATTTAGAGAGTGAATAAACGTATGAAACAGAGAAGTATTATCATGTAATCCATTGATTGTAACTGTAACGTGATACGGTTACTCATAATTTGTATTCTGAATACGTAACGCCGGTACATATATTCTGTTACTCCCCAACACTGAATGCCACTTAATAGTCCGGTGTAACTTTTCCTCTTCATGACAAATGTTTGACTGATGCGACTTAAAGTTTGGAAAATACAGTAATCTCCTAGCTAGTCCACGGAGAATTTGCGGCACTTGAAGGTAGCCTATGGAACCGCGGACCGAAAGAAAAATAAACTAAACATTTTCCTGATTAGAAAATATTTCTTAATTTAGTGTTCTGAAATAAAGAGACATGCGATTAAGGGGTAGTGGTGTCAGCGCTCATCCAATCTGCACGTCTGCTGCGCAAGTAAAAGTGAACCACTGGAGATGGCGAGTGTAAGCAACTGTTACGAGCCCATCAAATGATATGAAATGGTGCAACATAACATACAAAGGCCATAGAGAGTAAGCAACAAACAACGTTATTTAAAACAATGAACGAAGCGGATCTTGCTGTCCATGAAAACAGCATAGAGACTGGCTAGTCTAATCTAAGCCTAAATTAAAAATTGAATGGGCATAAGTCACGACTTGTTGTAACAGAGGTAAATATCGTAGCAAATAGCCTATGGTGATGACACAGCCTTTAAACATTTAGCCTACCGGTATTTCACTCTCACTGGAGTGAACGCAGAACGGGCTGTTGCGCAAACAAATGAATTAGGGTGATCTGCATCTCCGTTCACCAAATGCTATGGTTTTGCTAACCCATTCGCACAATAAATAGTTTCTGAAAGGTTCATTGTTAACGTGCGACATTTCTCCATGTGGGGTAGTGTCAAGCAGTGAAGTGATAGCCTATTGCAGGTAGGCAATGCTCAGACAGATGACGGGCACTGCTTTCTCTGTTGGTATTTCTGTCCCTCAGAAAACTGTGTTGAAATGGTGTTTTGAGCAGTCAAAATGTAATTTTTTCAGGGGGCGCTCACATCATCCGCACCCACTCTCAGAAAATACTTCCCACGTCCCTGAATCCTGGCCATAATTTGAGGATTTACGGTACCTACTGTAGGCTATTCATCCTGTGTACCTACTGTAGGCTATTCATCCTGTTCGGTTTTGTTACCTACCCGCGCACGACCTTTTCCTCCTCTCTCAGGTTTAAAGGGTAACCGTGACTGGTGGTCTATTTTAAGTAAAGGATGAACCAGAGGTTGGTGTGAAAAGGAAGAGGACTTTTATTTGGTCTAGTAAACAATATAATATAATATGTATATCCTCTGATTGTAATGTTTACAGATATCTAGGCGATATTTGTAACATTTATTTTGTATTTGGCCTGTTATAAAATCATGTATTGAACAATTTAAACACATTGTGAACCCCAAAGTTGGAGACATGCATATAGACATTGCTGCAAATTCAAAACCGGATTACTCTGGAATGGCTAAATGTACAGGGGAATGCTTTACACCTTTGTGTAAACACCTTTGTCTTAAATTTACAGCAGAGAGAATCCTTGGGATTGGGAAGTCTTGCGTGTTGTACACAGTAATTCGTTGATTCACGTTGGCTGGGGGGCAGGGGGGCCCATCAGAAATTTGTGCCCAGGGGTCTATGAATTGTTAATCCGCCCCTGCCCCCAACAAATCGCACCTTTCCAGCTCTGGGGCCGTATTCACAAAGACTTTTATCTTACCACTAGGAGTACTCCTAGTGCCTTACTCTTTATTCATTTAGGCTAGGCCTTTTTATTCAGTTCAGTTTATTCATCATCTTCTGTCCTTCGCACTACCTGTGTAGCGCACGCATTCTCAGACCTGTCACCTGCCACTCATCGTAAGGGAGGTGTTTGGAATCATTCCCGCGTTACAATCATCAGCCAATCAAGGTGGTCAAATCAGTCAAGCTCGTGCATGAGTAATGACATCATCCATAGCAACGAAGACTCACTCTTCGTTTAGGAGTTGTCATTTTTCCTTAATAAGAGTAGGTCTGAAAGGCTTTGTGAATAACTTTTAAGAGAAAACTCCTAGCTAAAATCTTTTAGTGCGATTTGGCCCCTGGTGTACGCTATACAAGTACCACGAAGGATGGAAGATTTAGAATAAATAGCCTACATGAATAAAGATTAAGACAAAGTAATGAAATAATGAAATACACTGGATTGATGCAATATCTTTGCAACATGTTTTGAATTAATCTGTATGAAGACACATAGCCTACGTTTGTGAATAGGAGAAACAATTTACATTGTTACATTTACAAAGTTACATTTAGTTTACATGTTGGCAATGAATGGTTTTGGTTGTTGTTAGGTTGCCAGATTGTGCATGAAATACACCCTACACATGCCTACACGATCACTTACTTTCAATTTCAACCGATTTGTCATAGGCTAAAATCTGGCAACCCAAAACCCAAATAAGCAAGCGGGTGCCGACTGCGTAGCCTGAGTCTCGCAAGCAAGCGGGCTAGTTGAATAGCCTACTCCAGAACTAGCTGATTTTTGGGAATTTAATTGATGAACACATCACATAAACTGTTATTGAGTGTTGTTGATACACAATAGTCAACTTGTGTCATTGGAACCAAATCTGACAGCAAGCAACTGGAGTTTTGGAAGTAGGCTGTAGGCTGCAGGCAGGCAGCTGATGGATACATAACTGGTATGCGTAGGCTTTCGTTAAGGTAAAAGCAACGACCTAAATGCAGTGTTGAAACACATGTACCCCCACACACACACACACACACACACCACACCAAAAAAAAACAAAGAAATCTGAAAAAAATTAGGAGTGTTTTTAGGAGTTGCTCCTAAATTCGCCAGTTAGTAGCTACTTTTAGCCTTAACATTCTTTGAGAATAAGGCCCATGGTGCGTGGAGTCAGGAAATTGGTGTTGGAAGATGGCAGGGCTGTTACATCAAGCTTTTTAATCAAGAAGCTGTGTCATTGATGCATATAAAAATAGCTCTAAAGTCTATTTCATGATCCTGTATAAAAGCACATTAGGTTCCTCAACATTTAAAATAACTCAGGTTTGGTTATATTAGAATGGACATTAGTTTAAGGAGGTCCTACCTGTCAGACAGCTCTGGAGTTGCGTCTCTGTTGTCACCCCTTCTGGTTACGTTGCTCATCTCTGTGAGAATGGCACCGCTGTGACTAGTGCAGCTGTGTACACCAGTATGACTTACACAGAAACTGACTAGCTGTATTTTATGCAAATCCAGTTTAATAACCCTTCCACAGAAACTATGATGCACCACTAAGATGGTCATGCTGGTTTGCTAGAATGTCCAACATAAGCTGGCATGGCCAGTTAAACCAGCAGTGTAGACCAGCAACACCAGCTAAAATGACCAGCTTGAGGTGGTAAAACAAGCAAAACCAGTTGAATTACAATCGTACGCTGGGTAAACCAGCTGTATGTTTTCGCAAGAGTGTCTAGCAGGTCAACCATCATAGGGTGGTCAAACAAGCTGGTTAACAAGCTGGTCAACCAGCAAACCACCTTAAGCTGGTCAAGCTGTTTTTTTCAGCTGGGTTATGTGTCCAGAGTGTGTATCAGACATAGTCTACGTAGCCAGAGTGTGTATCAGACATAGTCAGTGGTTCTCAAACTGTTGAGGGGCTAAGGCACACCAAAGATTAAACCAAAAGGCCAAGGTACACCGGCTTATGGTTACTGATTATAATGCCAGTAACGCATTCGCCAGAGAAGCTTTACTGCAAACTGCTTTTCTAGACCACTAGAAACACTCTCAAGACCTCCTGTGTGTGTGTGTGTGTGCGCTAAGGTTGCTAACCGTCCCGAATTGTGCGGGACATCTCGTATTTTGGGGGCTTTTCATTTGTCCCATCAGGGACAGCTCCAGTCCCGATTTTCAACCACAGCCTCATCAGCCTTGTCTAGTTGTCAATGGCCAATAGTAGCCTACTGTAAACGCAGCTCATCAGCCTTGTCTAGTTGTCAATGGCCAATAGTAGGCTGCTGTAAACGCAGCCTCATCAGCCTTGTCTAGTTGTCAATAGTATCTACTGTAAACGCAGCCTCATCGGCCTTTCGCTAGTTGTCAATAGTATCTACTGTAAACGCAGCTCATCGGCCTTGTCTAGTTGTCAATAGTATCTACTGTAAACGCAGCTCATCGGCCTTGTCTAGTTGTCAATGGGCAATAGTAGGCTACTGTAAACGCAGCCTCATCGGCCTTGTCTAGTTGTCAATGGGCAGTAGTAGGCTACTGTAAACGCACCTGGAACAAAGTGTCCAGTGCCTCCGCTACCACCATGCGCATCTCACACTGCATACGGCACCAAGGGACAGAGGGGGCACCACAAGTTAGCAAGATAAGCTTTACTGCAAACTGCTCTTCACTCTCCTTAGAGAACGTGTACAATGTCAAAATGCAGCAACAGCATCTTCCATAGGGATGATACTATTTGGGTCCTTTCTCAGTCTCCATTATGCAGCAGATCTGGCTAGGTGGCTACCAGGTTCATCATTCACTTTTAATTGCAAACAGAACATATTTAGCTAGCATCATGTCATTACATGCTTCTATTTCCAAAGGAATGAAGGTTGTTTAAACCAACTTAATAGTATGCGTATTATTGTTAATAGTGTGCTATAAATGTGGCACACACAATGGCACAATTTTGTGGACTAGACATAGGCTAATTGAATGGAGCTGGCAAAATATGAGTACCGTGTGTGTGTGTGTGTGTGTGTGTGCAGTGTGAGTGGAGGAGGCTGATGAGACCTGTGTGTGTGTGTGTGTGTGTGTGTGCAGTGTGAGTGGAGGAGGCTGATGAGACATGTGTGTGTGTGTGTGTGTGCAGTGTGAGTGGAGGAGACTGATGAGACGTGTGTGTGTGAGCAGAGGAGGCTGATGAGACGTGTGTGTGTGTGTGTGTGCAGTGTGAGTGGAGAAGGCTGATGAGACGTGTGTGTGCAGTGTGAGTGGAGGAGGCTAATGAGACGTGTGTGTGTGTGTGCAGTGTGAGTGGAGGAGGCTGATGAGACGTGTGTGTGTGTGGATCTTTTAGAAAACGAAAGACAACATTTTCATTCTGTGTGACTCAAATGGAAATCACCTGGACCAAAGACATCTTTTCCCAGGACAAAATGTAAAAAGGCTATGGTGTATACCAGGGTTTCCACGACAAGGCCCCCCAAATACCACTAGCTTCTGTTCAAGGACCCCCTTGATCTGTTATTAAACCCTCGACAATAAAAATGTAAATGTAAAAAAAAAAAAATACAGGCAGGCTAACGGTATATATTAGACCAGACGCTGTTAATGGTTACAACAATGGAATAATCAGAGTAAATTGTTTATTTCTCATCTCAAATCTACAAATCTAAGCAAAATAATGTCACAGCAGGGGCGGACTGGGACCAAAAATCGGCCCTGGCATATTTGGCCCAAGCGGCCCTCAAATCGGTCGGGCACACCTAATTAAATACAAAATCTTTGCATTACCCTTAAATATATATATTTTCAACTGCACTGAAAGTAGGGTGACCAGATTTGTCGGAACTAAAACCGGGACACTTAGTGCGTGACCGCGTTTAACGTGAAGACAGATATCTTTTCCTTAAGCCCAAAAGGTATAGGGGGTTCGGGGGTATCACCCCAGAGAAAATTTATGAAATATTGTACGTAAACACACAAGTTCTTTCAGTCAGAGAAAAAGGTCCTGTACTGTATGCCTAACGAGTGCCAGACATGCATGAAAACATTTAACTCACAGTAATTTTGAGAATGATGACTTTCTCTTCAACATTGTTGTAGCATAGCCTAGCCGTTAAAACGAGGCAGATATGAAGAGGCATGCAGCATTGTTTACGGATACATTGTAACATTGGTTGCAAATGTAGCCAGTTGCATTCTCGCTCTGTCTGTCTCCTCCTGCTTACCTTACACACTGGTCTCTAACGAAGGTTGCGGGGCAGGCATGTAGCTAGCCATTCATTCAGATCCTGGTATTAGGCCATGGTATAAAGGTGCCTAGTAGGTCGGACTGTCTTCCTCTCTGTCTCTCGCTCGGTTTGTCCCTGGGTTTCACGCAGGAGCCAATCGCCAGGTATGTTGCAATTTCGCTGCATTGGTTAAGCTATTCATGGCTAGTTTTAATACTTTACTCTTTCCATCTGTAGCTCTGCGTCTCCCTTACTCTGCCGTGGCTGTATGGAACCTGACCTGTCTAGCATTAGATAACTCTCCCCTGCAGGTATGCATTTCCAAATATTTATTATCTCCCTTTATTAGCCTTACGGAGTCTTAATTGCTCTTTTGTTTATGTATGCTTGCAGCTTATGACGATGGCACGGCGTGTGTTTTAAGCGTTCTTTAGGCCTACTGGCTAATCAGTGACTGCAAGTGTTTGGTATGTATGAAACCGGAATGTTGTAGCTTTTGGTGTGGCATTTGAGACACTGATACACTCTAAGTGTTGACTATTTATGTTACAGGTAGCATGGCCGTCAAGTTTGCTTGTTTAGTGTGGCCACGCTGCTGTCTTGTCCATAGCATTAGTTTTCATTTATTTTTTTTTTACGTCATCACAGCTCCTCCGTGTCGCGGTAGCTGACCTGTTTGTGTTGCTCTTTGCTTGATTGGGATTTCCCAGGCGGGTTTGCTTTGTTTGTTTGTTTTTTGTTTGCTGGTCTGTTGTGCTTTTGCCTTAGTGTGTGTGTGTGTGTGTGTGTGTGTGTGTGTGTGTGTGTGTGTGTGTGTGATCGTGTTTTCTGAGTTTGTAGTGTGTCTGCATGCCTAGCTTTTATCCCAGCGAGGATTATTTCCCTGGCTCAAGCTTTACATCTCTAATTGATATAACCTACATGCTGGTGTTTGTGGTTGCTGTGCTCCTTTTTTTGATCAGTTTATGTGTTGGCAGGCCTGTGGGTTATCTTCGGCGGGGGGTAGCTAGTCACCTGGTGGCAGGCTTGTGAACTTCACTTTGGAGTGTACTATGGAATATCGGTGGTGGCTTGCTGTGACAATGGTGTAACACTTTTCATCTACAGTCTCACAGCACGTGGAACGACTCGAGGTGGTCCTGCAGCGGCTGCAGAAGGAAGGACTGAAGGCTAAGCTTGGAAAGTGTGCCTTTTGGAGACCAGAAGTGGCGTACTTGGGTCATGTTATCTCCGGGGCTGGCGTTTCCACTGACCCGAAAAAGATTGAAGCCGTAGCCAATTGGTGTCGTCCACGCCAGGTGTCGGAGCTTCGTTCATTCTTGGGCTTCGCCAGCTACTACCGGCGTTTCGTGGAGGGCTTTGCAAAATTGGCGGCACCCCTGCACAGACTGGTGGCAGAGCTGGTTGGGACCAAGAAGAGGAGGGGCACCGGACGAGACTTTATTGAGGCATGGACAGAAGACTGTGAGCATAGTTTTGAGAGTTTGAAGACCAAACTTACCACTGCCCCAGTGCTGGCCTATGCCAATTTCACTTTACCATTCATCCTGGAGATTGGCGCCAGCTATGGGGTTTGGGGGCAGTCCTCTCTCAGGAGCAGGAAGGCAAAGTTAGGCCCATTGCTTTTTTGCTAGCCGGGTTTTGCGGCCTCCCCGAACGAAACATGAGTAATTATAGTTCCATGAAGCTTGAGTTTTTAGCCCTGAAATGGGCAGTCACAGAAAAATTCCGTGAATACTTACTGGGACACAAATGTATTATCTACACGGATAATAATCCCTTGCGCCACCTTGGAACTGCAAAGCTGGGTGCAACAGAGCAGCGGTGGCAGGCTCAACTTGCCCTGTTTGATTACGAGCTCAGATATCGGCCTGGCAAAAGCAATGGCAATGCGGATGCCTTGTCACGACAACATCTGGACTCTGATTCTGGCCTTCAAATTGCTGAAGTCCTTGGGACCCCTCTCCCCATACACTTACAGCAGGTAGTAGCTCCATCACAATCCGTTCAGTGTAGCCAAACTGGCACCCCTGTCTTTCCCTCTCAGGCTGCCTTTGATCTGCGTGCTTTGCAGGCAGAAGATCCTGATATAAGGGTTGTCCTGAACTTGTGGAGGCAGGACAAACGACCGACCTTCAGGGAACGTCAACATCTATCTGCCTCTTCGATACCACTACTCCGGCAGTGGCAGAGGTTGACTGACCTGGGGGGTGTGCTGCATCGGCGGACCTACCGCTCTAATGGTGGGGAGGAGGTTCTCCAACTTGTCTTGCCGGCTGCTATGAAGTCAACAGTGCTCACCCAGCTTCACCAAGACCATGGCCACCAGGGGGCAGAGAGAACTTTGGAGTTGGTCCGTCGACGTTGCTTTTGGCCCGGCATGGCGGCAGAGGTAAAGCAGTGGTGTATGGAGTGTGAAAGGTGTCAGGTGTCCAAGGATTCTACTGTGGGGCCCCAGAGTTACATGGGCCACCTTTTAGCTTCGCGGCCAAATGAGATTCTTGCAGTGGATTTCACGGTTCTAGAGCCATGCCGTAGTGGGGTGGAAAATGTTTTGGTCCTTACAGATGTGTTTACCAAATACACTCTGGCCATCCCCACTCGTGATCAGCGCGCAACCACTGTGGCACAAGTCCTGGCAAACGAGTGGTTTTTCAAATTCGGAATACCAGCTCGTCTCCATTCTGACCAGGGACGTTGTTTTGAAGGATCAGTCATTCAACAACTCTGCCACCTGTATGGCGTCACAAAGTCCCGGACCACGCCCTACCATCCAGCTGGCAACGGACAATGCGAGCGGTTCAATAGAACTATGCATAATCTGCTGCGCACATTGCCTAACACAAGGAAAAGGGAGTGGGCCACTTACCTTCCGCAACTCGTCTTCTGCTACAACAGCACTCCGCATCAGTCAACGGGTGAGTCCCCCTACCTTCTCATGTTTGGGCAGGAGCCCCGACTGCCAACCGACTTGTTGGGTAGAGTTCAAGAGCCAGACATGGGCACAGTACATGACTGGGTCCATGAACACCGTGCTCGTCTCCAGGTGGCGTTCACAAGGGCCCAGGAGCGTCTGAATGCTGCCGCCGTGAGCCGCAAGGAACATCATGATCGTGGCGTGAAAGAGGCCAGATTGATCGTGGGCCAACAAGTTTTTCTGAGAGCACGGAATAAGAGGGCGCCAGAAGATCCAAGACCTTTGGAGCCCCACGGTCTACCAAGTTCTGAGGGCCCCAGTAGGAGAAGGAGCAGTTTACACAATTGCACCTGTGGACGACTTGACCAAGAGTAAAACGGTGCATCGCACCATGATCAAAGCTAGACTAGGAACCTCGGTCCAAGCCACACCTGTACCCTCATTCCCTCAAGCTTCACAGGTGCCCTCACTCCTACCAGATGAGGACCCTGAACCAGATTTATGGATACAGGTGACCAACCCAGACCTTGTCTCCAGGGAGCTTCTACCTACAGTGGAAGCCGCTGAACTTTCCCCAACGAATCTGCTGGCCCAGACCACTGAGTGCGCTGTGCCCACACCTGCATCCGCATCCCCCATCGTGCAAGAGGACTCTCCATGCAGTGCTGCTGATCGTCCCCTTCGACGAACATCCCAGGCCACAGCTGGGCACCACTCCAATGTGCATCACCTGCCCCAGACTGCATGTCCATCTAGTAGTGGGGTGCAACTTCTGCTTGACCTGTGCCTCTTATCCCCCAGCTTTCATGGCTTATCGTGGACCGGCGACAAAACACTGGGGTGGATTGTAGCCAGTTGCATTCTCGCTCTGTCTGTCTCCTCCTGCTTACCTTACACACTGGTCTCTAACGAAGGGGGCGGGGCAGGCATGTAGCTAGCCATTCATTCAGATCCTGGTATTAGGCCATGGTATAAAGGTGCCTAGTAGGTCGGACTGTCTTCCTCTCTGTCTCGCCGGTTTGTCCCTGGGTTTCACGCAGGAGCCAATCGCCAGGTATGTTGCAATTTAGCTGCATTGGTTAAGCTATTCATGGCTAGTTTTAATACTTTACTCTTTCCATCTGTAGCTCTCGTCTCCCTTACTCTGCCGTGGCTGTATGGAACCTGACCTGTCTAGCATTAGATAACTCTCCCCTGCAGGTATGCATTTCCAAATATTTATTATCTCCTTTATTAGCCTTACGGAGTCTTAATTGCTCTTTTGTTTATGTATGCTTGCAGCTTATGACCGATGGCACGGCGTGTGTTTTTAAAAAGCGTTCTTTAGGCCTACTGGCTAATCAGTGACTGCAAGTGTTTGGTATGTATGAAACCCGGAATTTTGTAGCTTTTGGTGTGGCATTTGAGACACTGATACACTCTAAGTGTTGACTATTTATGTTACAGGTAGCATGGCTTCGTCAAGTTTGCTTGTTTAGTGTGGTCACGCTGCTGTCTTGTCCATAGCATTAGTTTTCATTTATTTTTATGTTTACGTCATCACAGCTCCTCCGTGTCGCGGTAGCTGACCTGTTTGTGTTGCTCTTTGCTTGATTGGGATTTCCCAGGCGGGTTTGCTTTGTTTGTTTGTTTTTTGTTTGCTGGTCTGTTGTGCTTTTGCCTTAGTGTGTGTGTGTGTGTGTGTGTGTGTGTGTGTGTGTGTGTGTGTGTGTGTGTTTTCTGAGTTTGTAGTGTGTCTGCATGCCTAGCTTTTATCCCAGCGAGGATTATTTCCCTGGCTCAAGCTTTACATCTCTAATTGGTATAACCTACATGCTGGTGTTTGTGGTTGCTGTGCTCCTTTTTTTGATCAGTTTATGTGTTGGCAGGCCTGTGGGTTATCTTAGTGGGGGTAGCTAGTCACCTGGTGGCGGGCTTGTGAACTTCACTTTGGAGTGTACTATGGAATATCGGTGGTGGCTTGCTGTGACAATGGTGTAACACTTTTCATCTACAGTCTCACAGCCGCGTGGAGCGACTTCGAGGTGGTCCTGCAGCGGCTGCAGGAGGGACTGAAGGCTAAGCTTGGAAAGTGTGCCTTTTGGAACCAGAAGTGGCGTACTTGGGTCATGTTATCTCCGGGGCTGGCGTTTCCACTGACCCGAAAAAGATTGAAGCCGTAGCCAATTGGTGTCGTCCACGCCAGGTGTCGGAGCTTCGTTCATTCTTGGGCTTCGCCAGCTACTACCGGCGTTTCGTGGAGGGCTTTGCAAAATTGGCGGCACCCCTGCACAGGCTGGTGGCAGAGCTGGTTGGGACCAAGAAGAGGAGGGGCACCGGACGAGACTTTATTGAGGCATGGACAGAAGACTGTGAGCATAGTTTTGAGAGTTTGAAGACCAAACTTACCACTGCCCCAGTGCTGGCCTATGCCAATTTCACTTTACCATTCATCCTGGAGATTGACGCCAGCTATGGGGGTTTGGGGGCAGTCCTCTCTCAGGAGCAGGAAGGCAAAGTTAGGCCCATTGCTTTTGCTAGCCGGGGTTTGCGGCCTCCTGAACGAAACATGAGTAATTATAGTTCCATGAAGCTTGAGTTTTTAGCCCTGAAATGGGCAGTCACAGAAAAATTCCGTGAATACTTACTGGGACACAAAATGTATTATCTACACGGATAATAATCCCTTTGCCACCTTGAACTGCAAAGCTGGGTGCAACAGAGCAGCGGTGGCAGGCTCAACTTGCCCTGTTTGATTCGGTAGCTCAGATATCGCCTGGCAAAAGCAATGGCAATGCGGATGCCTTGTCCGCGACAACATCTGGACTCTGATTCTGGCCTTCAAATTGCTGAAGTCCTTGGGGACCCCTCTCCCCCATACACTTACAGCAGGTAGTAGCTCCATCACAATCCGTTCCAGTGTAGCCAAACTGGCACCCCTGTCTTTCCCTCTCAGGCTGCCTTTGATCTGCGTGCTTTGCAGGCAGAAGATCCTGATATAAGGGTTGTCCTGAACTTGTGGAGGCAGGACAAACGACCGACCTTCAGGGAACGCGTCAACATCTATCTGCCTCTTCGATAGCACTACTCGGCAGTGGCAGAGGTTGACTGACCTGGGGGTGTGCTGCATCGGCGGACCTACCGCTCTAATGGTGGGGAGGAGGTTCTCCAACTTGTCTTGCCGGGCTGCTATGAAGTCAACAGTGCTCACCCAGCTTCACCAAGACCATGGCCACCAGGGGGCAGAGAGAACTTTGGAGTTGGTCCGTCGACGTTGCTTTTGGCCCGGCATGGCGGCAGAGGTAAAGCAGTGGTGTATGGAGTGTGAAAGGTGTCAGGTGTCCAAGCATTCTACTGTGGGGCCCCAGAGTTACATGGGCCACCTTTTAGCTTCATGGCCAAAATGAGATTCTTGCAGTGGATTTCACGGTTCTAGAGCCATGCCGTGAGTGGGGTGGAAAATGTTTTGGTCCTTACAGATGTGTTTACCAAATACACTCTGGCCATCCCCACTCGTGATCAGCGCGCAACCACTGTGGCACAAGTCCTGGCAAACGAGTGGTTTTTCAAATTCGGAATACCAGCTCGTCTCCATTCTGACCAGGGACGTTGTTTTGAAGGATCAGTCATTCAACAACTCTGCCACCTGTATGGCGTCACAAAGTCCCGGACCACGCCCTACCATCCAGCTGGCAACGGACAATGCGAGCGGTTCAATAGAACTATGCATAATCTGCTGCGCACATTGCCTAACACAAGGAAAAGGGAGTGGGCCACTTACCTTCCGCAACTCGTCTTCTGCTACAACAGCACTCCGCATCAGTCAACGGGTGAGTCCCCCTACCTTCTCATGTTTGGGCAGGAGCCCCGACTGCCAACCGACTTCTTGTTGGGTAGAGTTCAAGAGCCAGACATGGGCACAGTACATGACTGGGTCCATGAACACCGTGCTCGTCTCCAGGTGGCGTTCACAAGGACCCAGGAGCGTCTGAATGCTGCCGCCGTGAGCCGCAAGGAACATCATGATCGTGGCGTGAAAGAGGCCAGATTGATCGTGGGCCAACAAGTTTTTCTGAGAGAGCACGGAATAAGAGGGCGCCAGAAGATCCAAGACCTTTGGAGCCCCACGGTCTACCAAGTTCTGAGGGCCCCAGTAGGAGAAGGAGCAGTTTACACAATTGCACCTGTGGACGACTTGACCAAGAGTAAAACGGTGCATCGCACCATGATCAAAGCTAGACTAGGAACCTCGGTCCAAGCCACACCTGTACCCTCATTCCCTCAAGCTTCACAGGTGCCCTCACTCCTACCAGATGAGGACCCTGAACCAGATTTATGGATACAGGTGACCAACCCAGACCTTGTCTCCAGGGAGCCTCTACCTACAGTGGAAGCCGCTGAACTTTCCCCAACGAATCTGCTGGCCCAGACCACTGAGTGCGCTGTGCCCACACCTGCATCCGCATCCCCCATCGTGCAAGAGGACTCTCCATGCAGTGCTGCTGATCGTCCCCTTCGACGAACATCCCGGGCCACAGCTGGGCACCACTCCAATGTGCATCACCTGCCCCAGACTGCATGTCCATCTAGTAGTGGGGGTGCAACTTCTGCTTGACCTGTGCCTCTTATCCCCCCCCGCTTTCATGGCTTATCGTCGGGACGACGACAAAACACTGGGGGGGTGGATTGTAGCCAGTTGCATTCTCGCTCTGTCTGTCTCCTCCTGCTTACCTTACACACTGGTCTCTAACGAAGGGGGCGGGGCAGGCATGTAGCTAGCCATTCATTCAGATCCTGGTATTAGGCCATGGTATAAAGGTGCCTAGTAGGTCGGACTGTCTTCCTCTCTGTCTCTCGCTCGGTTTGTCCCTGGGTTTCACGCAGGAGCCAATCGCCAGGTATGTTGCAATTTCGCTGCATTGGTTAAGCTATTCATGGCTAGTTTTAATACTTTACTCTTTCCATCTGTAGCTCTGCGTCTCCCTTACTCTGCCGTGGCTGTATGGAACCTGACCTGTCTAGCATTAGATAACTCTCCCCTGCAGGTATGCATTTCCAAATATTTATTATCTCCCTTTATTAGCCTTACGGAGTCTTAATTGCTCTTTTGTTTATGTATGCTTGCAGCTTATGACGATGGCACGGCGTGTGTTTTAAGCGTTCTTTAGGCCTACTGGCTAATCAGTGACTGCAAGTGTTTGGTATGTATGAAACCGGAATTTTGTAGCTTTTGGTGTGGCATTTGAGACACTGATACACTCTAAGTGTTGACTATTTATGTTACAGGTAGCATGGCTTCGTCAAGTTTGCTTGTTTAGTGTGGTCACGCTGCTGTCTTGTCCATAGCATTAGTTTTCATTTATTTTTATGTTTACGTCATCACAGCTCCTCCGTGTCGCGGTAGCTGACCTGTTTGTGTTGCTCTTTGCTTGATTGGGATTTCCCAGGCGGGTTTGCTTTGTTTGTTTGTTTTTTGTTTGCTGGTCTGTTGTGCTTTTGCCTTAGTGTGTGTGTGTGTGTGTGTGTGTGTGTGTGTGTGTGTGTGTGTGTGTGATCGTGTTTTCTGAGTTTGTAGTGTGTCTGCATGCCTAGCTTTTATCCCAGCGAGGATTATTTCCCTGGCTCAAGCTTTACATCTCTAATTGGTATAACCTACATGCTGGTGTTTGTGGTTGCTGTGCTCCTTTTTTTGATCAGTTTATGTGTTGGCAGGCCTGTGGGTTATCTTCGGCGGGGGGTAGCTAGTCACCTGGTGGCGGGCTTGTGAACTTCACTTTGGAGTGTACTATGGAATATCGGTGGTGGCTTGCTGTGACAATGGTGTAACACTTTTCTGCAGTGAGAGTGCACGTGTGGACACCTTCCTTGATAGTCTGCTTCCCCCCCATCCAGGTAAGCCCCGCCTGCCAGTATAATTTTCTGTTTTATTTTGGTGTGTGCAACATTCCCAGCTGATGTGGGCTTGTGCTATTTAACTCATGTCATGCATCCTACACGACAGTAGAAAGATACAATAAGAACACTAAAATAAAGTAGATTTTTATATGTTTCTAACCCCTGCCAGTTATTTTCAGTTTCAGCAACAGATCACACCACACTCCCCCCTCCCTCTCCCCAACAGTGCTTTCAATAAACGGACATTTGATTTGATTGGAATTCTGGAACCTGTGCATATTGATGACTAAACTGGGTTCAGGATACCTGGTGTATTGTTCTAGAGTCCCTGGGCATTAGGTCCAGGGTGGCGTAGTCGACACAAACAATCTCCACTATTGATCCGGTCACACAAAGATTATGCAGACTGCTACGATTGACTGACACACGCACACATTATCGAAATCATACGCCGCTAGTCTTTCTACATGGGTTTAGTTAATGATCGGGCTATAATAAGACCATGCCGGCTATGTAATCTCTGAAAAACCGGGACACTTTAATAGTGGTTGGTGTAAACCGGGACATTTTAGCGTCCCGACAGGCTTTTGTCGGGACTCAGGACACGCTTCTCAAAATCGGGACTGTCCCGGTTAAACCGGGACGTCTGGTCACCCTAACTGAAAGTGATGTAGGCCTCATTGGCTATCACTCTGACTGATCAGAGGTAGCCATGGAGCACATGATCTCCATATTCAAGTAGGCTATACAAGCAATTATTAAAGAGTTTCTGCTTTAATTCAAAGTATCATTTAAAATTATTCAATAGGCTACATTTAAACTATAAAATGCTCAACTGACAGCAGCACCAAACAGTTACTGAAGCCCATGTGTATTGTGTAAGGAGCTAAATTTCTTGATTGTCGTAGACATTAATCACTGTAGGACAACTGAAATAAACAGGGCTGTTGCTGGAAATATTTTATTCCTGTAGGCTATACTACCTACCTACATTGCTGGTACATTTTGGAACAGTATATTAATTAATTATCTTTAATGTCTTCCAGTAGCCTATTGTAGGCTATAGGTAGCTGTATAGCTTATTTGGCTTGTGCATGAATATGACTTGATGTTTTGTAGCCTACATTTCCATCAGTCTACAGTCTTTTAGCCCATCTTTACCATGATACTTAACCCTTCCAAGATAGAACCCTTTACTTAACCCTTCCAAGATAGAAGCTCTACTTAGAGAGACCAACCACCACTCATGCCATCGATGTTGAATTTTGGGCGTCTGACGGAAACTGATCAATCTGACCAACAATTAACTCGATTTGACACTATTTTGCTGTCCGGGTTTGCAAATCATTCATTTAGAACATTTAAGTTGCGCTATTTGTTATTATAATCACAGCACGGCCTTACTATGTTGTCATTACCATATCATTTCATTATTGCAATTAATAATCATCATAATCATCATCGTCAGCATGGCATGTCACACTTAGCCTACCTGCTCCACCACTGAGTTCTTATCATGTAGCTTCAACTAGGCTCCACCACCTGCTCACTGTCCCTCTGCTCTGGATGCTTGCTTACATCCTCGTTTAAACTCAACAAACTTCAACATGTTGCTGACATATGCTAGCCTACTTGCAATATTGCATTTTTGAAGCTTCTACATTGGTGTTACTTTTGCACTATTGTCACTACCGGCACCCGCCGCAATTTCGTGTAGGCAACTTCGATTAACTTTTGAAGTGCTCACAGAATCCTTAACCTGACTCTGCCAGATGGATTTGCTCTGCATTAAAGAACTTTTGGGAAGGGGGGGAAATACTGGTTAACTGATTGGATAAACCATCTGTCTATCACCACCTTTGGTGGTTATCGACGGGCCAAATCAACCAATTAGATGAACAAAGTGTTCTTCTAATGCCTTTGTTTATCATACAATTAAGTTAGGTAACGTAACTAACGTTAAGATGTTTTAACTTACCATTTGTATGTGACATGAACCTAATCAACGACAATTCCCATCAAGTTTTCACGGTAGGCCCTACACTTCTGAAGAAAGTATATTCCTCCATTATGAACTGGAATCGGCCGTGGAGGATGTCTGTGTCGTTCATTCCTCCCAGCTGCATGGCTGAGACTCATAGCTTCACAGCTTACCCAGGAATACTTTCTAATTTGAATAAAACTTGCTAATAATAGCTATGCTCATCTCATCTGTGGATGCCGTCATGTTGTTCGTTGCGTCACACCTCAACCCGCCTCAAAGCCAACGCTGATTGGACGTTCGTTTGGTGAACTGCTCCAAATTCTCTTTAAAGGAACACGCCACCCAATGTCAGTAGTAATATATGTTCTTACCTTAACTTTCACGAGTTGAGTCATACCTCTCCCGTGTCGGTACGTGCACTCAAACGCTCTGGTGCGCGGCTGGACTGTGTCATGTTGCTATGCTAGCGGGCTTTGCCGTAACTAAGCGTAGAAGTAATCAAAAACATCCACGTTTTCCCGACTTAACTACAGTTGCACGAGTAGTTGATAGAAATGTCTACGGCCACGCAACATGAAACGTGGCGATTTTCCAAGCGAATAAACAGGAGAACTACAATGTGTGGCGCAATAGCACTTGGGAGTACTTCGACCTAGCGTAGTAGTATTGTTAACCATAGACATAATATACATAGACGCCGCATTGGCTGCTGGAAACAAGAAATCCGGCCGCCATCTTGGACCGGTCATACTCCTCGTTGCTTTGCAGCAGAAGACACAAGATGACAGCACTGTGCAGCATGTTCCTTCTCAAATTGGCGGACCATACTCGGGGGATTTACTTTTCACAAGTAAGATTTAACATAACCGTACTATTGGTTATATTTTGTGAATAGAATATTACCAGAGAGCTGAGAAGGAGCAATCTTTGATATTACTGTATGAAAATCGTAGCCATCTAGCCAGGCTATGTTTACTCGGTGTTCACCCGGCTATGAACTGAGACTTGATAAGTCATATTCCATAACACTGACTTAGATTACAACTGACACAAGAAGGCTATTGTAGAAATAAATCATACTAGATTTGGCCGGCGAATTTTACACAAGTGACTAGCCTATTGGGCAATCGCTAGCTGCTACTTGTAGCCTAAGTGTGTTGGTGGTAGCCTCACTATTTCCTGAATAAAGTAACTTTTCAATAGCTCAACTTCTTTATTTATCAAGTAGCTTAGCCAGACAAGCTACACTTTTCTTGTCATGTGAAATTAGCACAATTTAAAGTAGCTTCATATGTAGTAAACTAGCCTACTGCTGTGTTTGTGTTAGGCTACTAATACATTTGACTGGGTGGTAGTTTTGTGTAGTGTTTTATTCATGGCAGAGTAACTGATAGTTTAGCTCACTAAAATTTCGAAGTAGCTTGCCCAACACTTTATTATTCACATGTCATTTACCCTAACCCTAAGAATAAAATGTCTCTCAAATTCCTTTTCATTCATTTATTTATTATTTTGTATCTCTCCAGAACAACTGCCTTGTTCAAGAAGACTGTTAATGAACTGAACGGTCTCCTCACACCCCTGGAACTGAGGAAGGTGCAGCTCTTCATTGCAGTACTGCAGGGTATCTGCTACACTGTGACTGAGTGTTTGATTTATGAGCTCCACCTTCATCACCTGCATTCGCCACTCTGTGTCCCATTTTCCCATCGTCTGGTTGACTCAGTCCTCTTTTATGGAGTTTACCCAGTTTACTATGCCATCTTATTTGCCCACCTGCTGTCTGAAGCACTTTTGTTCTCAGCCAAAGTGTACCCAAGCAATTTTAGCAAGGTGGGAACATACAAAATGACATGCACCAGTTGTCGAAATCATAGAACCAACTGCATGACGGTAACTCTGTCTCACTGAGCCTGTGAAGACACTCCCTGATTCTTTACTGATTGCAATGAACGGGTTGATCTTAGCAGTTTCTAAAATGTTTCTTAATTCCTTTTTTCATTTAATCTCTTCATTGGGGCTGGAACCTTTATGTGAACTGTAAATAACAGATGCTGTTGATGAACCCATTGACACTGTACAAGTGACAAGTCACCTTTTTGTCTTGAATTGATGAACTTACTATGCCAAACCAATGTCTGTTTTTTAAGGATCAGAAACAAACCTACAAACTTGCACTTTACAATATTTATTGAACTTGTCTAACAAATGCTGTTGATATTTAACCCAGTTACTCCATTTCCTTTATGCCACACCAATGTCTGTTCATCACTTTATTTTTGATGGCACTGAACTGAAAATGTTAATGGATTTTTTTCTGTAAATTTAACTCATTAAAACTTGTATCAAACCAGTTTTTGTCTATGCTGTCAAACGTGGATTAGTTATGTTCCCAGTTTTTATATTGGATGTCATCACTTTATAATATATCATATATATCAGAATATTCTATTACTGTTAAGCCCACTATGAATATTAAAATACACACAACCATGTTTCCTGTATCATACAGCTTTTCTACTGGGAGGTTTACAACTTATTCTGAGTCAATTTACCCAAGTTTGTCACTAAACCACATAGGCCTACTTGGAATACCCCTCAGATGTCTGAATGGCACTGATCTCACTTAAATGTTTATGGAACCTTTCTGTAGACTGTGAATAATGCTGTTGATGGAACTTTTCTGTCAACTGTGAACTATATTTAACTCATTAAACTTGTATCAAACTAGTTTTGTCTATGCTGTCAAACATGGATTATGTTCCCAGTTTTGATATCGGACGTCAGGTCACTTTATATCATAGGCCTATATCAGAATATTCTATTACTGTTAAACCCACTATGAATATTAAAATACGCTAAATCATGTGTCCTGTATCATAGCTACATGTATGACCTTTGCAGCAAAAAAAACCGCGTGAGAATCTGTTCGGTATTCAGTGAGATATGATTAATTAAGTGCGCTGACAGCTCATCTCACCGGCCAAACAGATTACACTGAGTGGAGTGGATGACCGGTCCAAGATGGCGGCTCCAAATCTCGTCAGCGCTAGTAAGGAGTAGCGGTCGATGCCGCGTCTATGTATATTATGTCTATGTTGTTAACACCTTTGTAGATCTTATCCACCACAGAGTTTAGAATCCATGCTGGATCGACCCTCAGCCTTTCCCTCCCCTCTGAGCGAGAGAGAGGCACACACACTAGAGATGCGCTGATGGGCTATTATTTCAACCATAACTGCATAGCAAAACTTATCATCCATCAGCCATCCATCAGCACCAACGTTTTTTGACCAATTTTCAAAACCACACCCGCCCACCATCCGCTGGTTGTTTTAATGTAGGCCTAGGCTATATGGGTGATGCAGCGGTGCTGACGTGGCTAGAAAGCCCTTGCCTGTTCTAGAAAGACTGATCTAATGCAGCAAATATATTAAAAGGCTAAAGTCGTACATTGGCTATGTTGTAGCCTATCCCCAGAATATCGGCAGCAAACTCAGTCTCTGTCTCGCAAAACAGTCTCCAAATAAAACGCACATCGGCCTGTTGCCTATTCTGCCAGCTTGTGACAATATAGGCTGTCGTCCAAAATGCTTGATTGCATTGCATTCTCCACATTTTTAGCTAAATTTTCATGTACCACATCAGCATTTTTGTTCAGTGAATCTTTTGTAAATTGCTTTACAATTAGCCTACCGTCGGGCCTATAGGCCTATTGCCTGGCTTGCCTCAGCTTCGGTCACGTCCTTTTACAATTTTATCATTGTAATAAAAAACGCAATTTGCCACATAATTTCAGCATGCTCCTGGCCTACTAATTAATGCCTATTGTACTTTATTTTTTGCAAAAAGAAAGAAATCCTTGATAAAATAACAAGTCATTCACATTATAGGCTACTTTACACACTGTTATGTCAGGTTGACTGACAAGCCTGTTCTGAAGACTCCCATTCATTTTGACTGCACGAGCGCGTCTTTTTCAGACAGACAGCGCAATTCATTTTATAGCAGGCCATCGGACAAATATGACGCCTCGATATTAAAGAAACTCCGACTCCATTCATTCTGAAAGTCCACCGCACAACAGTACAACGTGCATGTTCAAATTTTAACAACCGCCAAACTTGCTTGTTTGCCTTACACATCTAAGTTTTCCCACTATTTTTCTTACCTTCTTTTCCCGCTGTGGATGTTATTGAGTTTGTAGAAGTTTTAGCTCTTACGTTTTGAACATCTCGCACTGCCATCGCCCGATGTCATTTCTGAGTCATATCACTCTCTGTCTCTCTTTTAAATTCCCTGAATGGTAGGCTACAATTATGTGTTATATATATAGGCTAATATCGAAACAAAATAACCCAGGCAGTCTCATCTAGGATATAACACAGGTTGAAGTCAACGTCAAGTTCGTTCTATTTAGGGAGGTGAATGTGTGTAAACATCTGTAGATGACTCGGAAATGACATCGGAAGACAAGGAGTGAATAGTGGCAAGAGGCAAGCCGAAGGCTACTGACAAGGGCCCGACGCTATTGTAAAGCAATTTACAAAAGATTCACTGAACAAAAATGCTGATGTGGTACATGAAAATTTGCAATGCAATCAAGCATTTTGGACGATATATTGTCACAAGCTGGCAGAATAGGCAACAGGCCGATGTGCGTTTTATTTGGAGACTGAGTTTGCTGCTGATATTCTAGGGATAGGCTACAACATAGCCAATGTACGACTTTAGCCTTTTAATATATTTGCTGCATTAGATCAGTCTTTCTAGAACAGGCAAGGGCTTTCTAGCCTCACGTCAGCAGCGCTGCATCACCCATATAGCCTACATTAAAACAACCAGCGGATGGTGGGCGGGTGCGGTTTTGAAAATTGGTCAAAAAACTTTGGGGCTGATGGATGATAAGTTTTGCTATGCAGTTATGGTTGAAATAATAGCTCATCAGCGCATCTCTAGTGTGTGTGCCTCTCTCTCGCTCAGAGGGGAGGGAGAGGCTGAGGGTCGATCCAGCATGGATTCTAAACTCTGTGGTGGATAGGATCTACAATTAGGTGTTAACAATACTACTACGCTAGGTCAAAGTACTCCCAAGTGCTATTGCTCCAGTTTATTCGCTTGAAAAATCGCCACGTTTCATGTTGCGTGGCCGTAGCATTTCTATCAACTACTCGTGCAACTGTATTTAAGTCGGGAAAACGTGGATGTTTTTGATTACTTCTACGCTTAGTTATGGCAAAGCCCGCTAGCATAGCAACATGCTAACACAGTCCAGCCGCGCACCAGAGCGTTTGAGTGCACTACCGACACGGGAGAGGTATGACTCAACTCGTGAAAGTTAAGGTAAGAACATATATTACTACTGACATTGGGTGGCGTGTTCCTTTAACGAAAAGTTGCCAGACTGATCTGCGAGTGAAACCTTGAAAGCTCGCGAGATCAGGATGGTCTCACGAGGCTACAGAATCCTGGCTCTGAGCCAAAGATTGTTAAGGCGGAGCAAGATACTTCGTCGTAGTTCATGTCTATGGGCGCGAAATGGGGATCGAATACTGTCTGCATAAAGAGGCGTGTCGATGACGTATTGACGAGCGTAAGTTGCAACCGGCCATAGACTGTATATATAGAACTGGACAGTGTGGTTGCATTCAGCAGTGTTCTATGGAATTGAAGCCGCCGAGGCGACGCCATCTTGGAAAATTTGCAACCAATTTGAAGTGCGGCTGCGCAGCAGAAGTTGAAGCATGCGCAGTGAAGAGGAGTCGTGGTCAGGCACGCCCACTCAGTGAATTAAACACGCCCCTTGTCGAGTGAAACCCGCCCCCTTCTCCTTTCCACAACACAGGTCGATAATGAGGTCGACTCGGCGCCGAAGGCTAGTTGGCTGAATGAATTTAGCGGCTGTGAGTTAGCTAAACAGCACAAACAACAGTCTTCGGTTTGTTCTTGTCTGGTAAGTTTTGTGTATCAACTGAAAAGTTTTTTTGTCTATTGTTCTTAAATACGTCTAAGAGAGCTTATTATGTTGATTACAGACTGTGAGAAATTAGTATGGTGAATACTAATCAGCTAACAACAGAAATACGGACAGCAAATTACATGCTAACGTTAGCAGCTACATTAACGTTACTGTAAACGGTAGGCTAAATTGGTCATTGAGGTGAAGATTAGCAAACAGCTCCCGTAAGAGTCGATGCATGTTTAGTCGGTTTTATTAGTTTTTGCTGTTTTCAAATATCTCAATCTGAATGTATGCCATCTCAACATGGAGTAACCATTGACTGTACATGGAGATTACACAGTCAGTACAGTTTATGATGTGATAAAGCAACATAAGTTAACGTTATATGAAGCATGGACCTCATCAACTTGTCATATTAATGTAACTAGCCTACTAGCCAGTTTACCAACGTTGCATTTTTTCTAACGTTAACGACAAAGACACCTCCGTTAGAGCTACACCTGTGACGGTAGGTCGGTAGTTGTAGACCGCATAAGTGAATGATCGATAAATGAAACGCCTGCATTAAACACTACGCCAAGAACCAGTCACAAATTCCCAGGGATATCGGTGAAAGTAACACCTCAATTTGTCATCTAACGTCCATGATCAGTCATACTGATAACGTTATTTTTCAAGATGACGCAAGTTGATAATTCACATATTTAAATATAGAATTTAATATTAAAATCACATGTTTAAACGTGTAGTTAACATTAGGTAGGCAGTGACATTTATTGCACACATATATTTAATTAATTGGTATTACTAGTGTTGTTGAGTGCCTCATTATATGCTTTGTAATATTGTAAAATTGTCTGACTAACTTTATTGTAACTTTCCTTTTTGCAGATAAGGTATGGGTGATTGCTGAATGTACTGGAGGTGGCGGCAAGGAGGTCTCCATTAGTCTGCAAGGGAATGCCTACGTGAAGTGGTTTGGCTGGGGTGGTCTGAGGTGGCATGTCCTCCCCCTTTCTCCAAGTTCCCAGACATTCATCTCCCTGACACCACCCACTGTCACTGGATCAACCTGAAGCCCCTTATACATGGGACATGGCACAGCACCACTCACTTAAACACATGACTTTCAATAACTTGCGGGCACCAAGATAGGTCTGCCGCTGCTCTGAACCTTCTGTTAACTTGACATCATTCATACTTGAGGCTGTACACATCACTTTGTTTCTATTTTCTTTATTGATGCCACCCAAACTTCAACTTTCTGTATGCCCCTGAACTCGAAATTGTAAATTGCCATTTAACCAGTGGTGTAGTCTAGTTAGCTGTAGTGGTGGGTATACTGTGAGCAATCCTTGCCTATTTTAAATGGGTATACTGAGATGGTGATGCTTTTTAAGTGGGTTTACTGTGTAGTCCTGTTATTTATTATTGCCCCCCCCCCTCCTCATTTTCATTGTTTATATTTAATTAGGCTATTGATTGATCCCTGTTAAATTGAAGTATTATATTGTTTTGTATTTGTATATGGCTTTGGACAAAAGTGTAACCTAGCCATCATAATGTGGTATTTTCTTATGCACTTGAAGCAAAAAATAAAAATATGTTTCTTTAAATGTAGTACCACTTTAAACACATGACTCACTGAACAGCAAAGTAGCTTCCTGATTATGTGTAAAATGTCTACAAAGTATCCTGATCAGTGTTGCGCGGTCTGCCCGAAATTAAGCGGTTGCCCGCGGATGACCGGTTATGAGTCATAAACAAAATATTTTAATGATATTCGGGTCATTTGCGGGCGGGTCAGTTAAAATTAATTAAATATATATTTTCTACAAATAGGCCTAGGCCTACTTAAAATATCACAAGAAGGCTGGCATCAATACAGTAAAGCATCAATAGGCCTACAGTAAAGTCAACAGTAAAAAAGCTGAAGACGCGAGTTAAAAATAATAGACACCTCTTCAGGAAAAGCGATATAGGCTATGGGAAATTTTGGGAAAAGTTCTTAAAGAAGATGACAGTAAGTTATGGTCTATGTAGGCCTGCTTTTCTTGCCATTTAAAAGTATGACAGCCAAAACGGGCAGCCTGCAGGAATAAATGTTATGGCACAGACTACACATCCTATGTATAGGTTCCGCGATGCATAAAAGTTGTTCGTTGTGTTTGTGACTTTAAACAGTGGATGTGCTTTTGTAAAGCTTTGTGCTTCATTCAGCATTATAAACCAGTTCTTACGCTAACGTTTTGACCAGCAATGTATCTAGCCTACCTTGCCTCACCATTTCTGTTTTCGAAAGAAAGATGTATGTCCATGGCCTTCAAATCTTATCCTAGTGTTCTAATCCTTGGTGGTTGTGTGCGTGCTTGCGCTCTTATTCTCATTCTCTCTCCTGTGCAAACATTATGTTCTGCATGCCTAAATAAATTAGTTTGTTTTACAGAAATGGCCTACTGTCACACTGCATGCAGACTATAACCAAAAGCACACATTTTGTAAATAAGCGGGTCGGGTATAATTTTGTCCTAATTAATATTCGCGGTCCGAGTTGCGGTCGGGTTGATTAAAATATCGGGCGACCGCGGGCCGCTTGTGACCAAACCCGCGCAACACTGGCGCTCGCATCACTCTTAACAGACGGCACACTGTCCAGTTCTATATATACAGTCTATGCAACCGGCCAACAGCAGCGGCAGAAATAACCGACACCTGATATAAGGTTGATTTTCTCCAGACTGGATTGCTCAAAAATGCTAAAAATGTACCTGAAATGTTCAGAAGGGTTTGATGATCATGAAAATGTGCCCGAAATTCACATTCCTAACTCTATAGAACCAAGACCTTAGCATATGTGGTGAAATTCTGAGCTATGCCCATAGACTTCAATGGAGCAGTCGCTGCCTCTGCTCTGCATAAAGGGGGATTTTGACACCCCCTCGTGCGATCCGGGTTCCCGGAAGTGGCTCCTGATGAAATATCTTGCTCCGCCTTAACAATCTTTGTCTGAGCCAAAATGCGAGGGGTGGGGCCTGACGTGAGCTGTTATTGGATCAGTCGAGTGTCAATATGGAAATGTAACCAACGGGCCGCTGATTGTCCTTCCTTTGGGCCAATCGTTGGCTAAAATTATTTAATTATAGCCTATTCTATCGGCCCAAAAGGTGCGTCGGCCCACGGGGAAATGCCCGGTATGCCAGATGGCCAGTCCGCCCATGTGTCACAGTCATCCGCCATGTTTGATTACTTTTCATAGCTGCTTCAGATGTTGCCGCAAGGGATTATGGGTAGGAGGGAGCATGACGTGTGTGTGTGTGTGTGTGTGTGCAGTGTGAGTGGAGGAGGCTGATGAGATGTGTGTGTGTGTGTGTGTGTGTGTGTGTGTGTGTGTGTGTGTGTGCAGTGTGAGTGGAGGAGGCTGATGAGACGTGTGTGTGTGTGTGTGTGTGCAGTGTGAGTGGAGGAGCCTGATGAGACGTGTGTGTGTGTGACAGACAGGTGTCAGGTTCATGGCCCTCGGTGTCAGAACAAGCCTCCCTGCTGTTGATCATCTCAGCGATTTGCATTGCAAAAGAAAAGGCAACTCACGTCATGATCCTTGCAAAACAGACATAAAGATATCATTTGAACAAAGCAATAAAGAGCAACTCATTCTGAAAACACTGAATGTTCACGTTGAACACCTTTATTGTGTGTGTGTGTGTGTGTGTGAGTGTGTGTGTGTAGATAGATAGATAGATACTTTATTGATCCCCAAGGGGAAATTCATGTGTGTGTGTGTGCTTCCCTGGAAATGGTAGCCATGAGACAATGTTTACAAGATGCAAATATGTGCTGGCTGTGCCCAAGAGCCCAGGCGTATGTGGGGGGAGTGTGTGTATGTGGAGGGAGTGTGTGTGTGTGTGTGTGTATGTGGGGAGCGTGTGTGTGTAAGGTGCATCATCCGCCTTGACATATGCAAATTAATCTGTCCCTATGCTTATTATGTTCCAATGAGCAAAAAAACATTCCTAGTAAATTGGATAATATTTAGGTGGCCCACCATTAACCTTTATGAATGGTCAAAATCGTTGCCAAATTCAGGAAATCGCCTGGCAATATGGGGGACTATGGGGGTATATTTCACATGATTTCACTATTATCAATTTGTTAGCCAGTAGTTATTTGAATAATAACTGTATTAAGGGCCTAAAGCACACAGCTCATTGGATAAACATTGGGTTTCTTTATGTTGTCATACATATTTTGGTGATTTTTCTCAGAAAACACATTTTTTTTTTCTATTTTGAATAATATGTTATTTGATGAAAAACACCTTAATGTACTGTAACACTTGTCATTAATCTTTTATTTTAACTGTTGTTGCTATGGTGTTATAAAATCTCATACCGGTAATTCCAAATCAGATATAGGCTACATGTGTGGGAATGTTTTGTTTAGTGTAGAGTAGTAGTTGTATCACACAGGATCTTTACATGAACTTTCTTGCAACATGGCTTCTAGTGGAGAGTGTATTAGTAATGCCAATCCACAGTCTTCAAAATGTACTCTGTCTACAAGACAATCGTCTTGGATATTTGGTTTGGGCAGTGGCCTTGTTCAGGATGACTCGATTATCACTGGATCCCGTCTTCCAAACTGTCGCCAAGTTCACAGGTGCTTCATGTGGTATCTTTCGGATGGTTCATCAGAAAACAGAACAAAGTGGGAATCAGCAAATATCGTGTGAATGTGAAGTGATAATGACTGATCGGATTAAAGTATAAACGGCAACTTTCAAATATGATACGTATTTTACATCGACTTGGTGGGCCACATATATATTGTTTTCCAGCCTTCAAATTTGGTACTGGGCAAACCCATGACAGCAAGCTTTTATTGATAGTTTACTTTCATGCTGTTTATTGAAAATGCCTGGCAAAGGCCATTTTTATGGCATCTTCCAACAACAACAACACGTTACATTTATATAGCACTTTTCTCAACACTCAAAGCGCTTCACATGGAAAGGGGGACCTCACTAACCACCACCAATGTGTAGCACCCACCTGGGTGATGCACGGCAGCCATTGTGCGCCAGAACGCTCACCACACACCAGCTTGAGGTGGAGAGTGAGGGAGTGAATGAGCCAATTACAGTGGAGGATGATTAGGGGGCCAGATTGAATGAGCCAATCACAGTGGGGGATGATTAGGGGGCCAGATTGAATGAGCCAGGTTGGAAATTTAGCCAGGACACCGGGGAATCCTCTACTCTTTGCAATAAGTGCCATGGGATCATTAATGACCCCAGTGAGTCAGGACCTCAGTTTAACGTCTCATCCGAAGGACGGCATCTCCTACAGTGCAGTGTCCCCGTCACTGCACTGGGGCATTGGGATCGATCTTTTTGGCCAGAGGGAAGAGTGCCAACTACTGGCCACCCACCAACACCACTTCCAGCAGCAACCTAGTTTTCCCAAGGAGGTTTCCCATCCAAGTGTGTGTGTCCCATCCAAGTGTGAGAGTGTGCGTGTGTGTGTGTGTGCATGAGTGTGTGTGCTGATGCAGCATGAGTGTGGTTAGGAGACTGTAGCATCTCCGCTGTTTCTTCAGTAAATATTTGAATAGTCAACTTAAAATAGTAGAGGGCACAGAACTCAGAGAAACCCCTTAGGGGAGCTGATCGCCTCAACAGATTATTACAAAGAGAAACGTTTTGGATTGATAAACTGAATGACCTCTTGGTCTAAATGAGGAAATATCCTCTGCTACCTGATCATGTGACCCTAAAACTTTACTTACCTGGGCAGGCACCTGTCGTTGGCCACGCTCTGATGAAGGCCTAGGCGCTGTGTGTGTGTGTGTGTGTGTCTGTGTGTGTGTGTGTGTGTCGTTGACCACACACGTTGACCATGTCGTTGATGAAGGCCTAGATGCCTGAAACCGGTCTGCGTTTTTAATTTGATACCCCATAATTTAAATAAAGGGGTTTTAAACATGAATTCCTTGACTCGAAGGAGAGTGCCTAGGGTACTATTATTTGATTGAAGACCTAAAGACTTTATTTGAACAAAGCAATGAATCAGGTCAACCTACGTCATGATACTTGCAAAACAGACATAAAGATATCATTTGAACAAAGCAATGAAGCAGGTCAACTCATGTCATGATACTTGCAAAACAGACCTACACATAATTTGAAGAAAGTAATAAAGCAGGTCAACTCAGGTCATGATACCTGCAAAACAGACATAAAGATATCATTTGAACAAAGCAATAAAGCAGCTCATTCTGAAAACACTGAATGGTCCCTTTAATGACCTTCATTGTGTGTGCTTCCCTGGAAATGGTAGCCATGATACAATGTTTACAAGATGCAAATATGTCCTGCCCAGGCTGTGTGTGCGTGTGTGTGTCGGGGGTTGGGTTAGTGTAGTGTTACTTCAATACCATGATTCAGCATGTTTGATAATGCCTTACATGGTCCTACTGCACCTCTTGGTCCATTGAAATATCACCAGCTGTGTACCAGACATAGTCTATGTGGCCAGAGTGTGTATCAGACATAGTCTGTGTGTCCAGAGTGTGTATCAGACATAGTCTATGTGGCCAGAGTGTGTATCAGACATAGTCTATGTGTCCAGAGTGTGTAGTCTATGTGTCCAGAGTGTGTATCAGACATAGTCTATGTGTCCAGAGTGTGTACCAGACATAGTCTATGTGGCCAGAGTGTGTATCAGACATAGTCTACAGTATGTGTCCAGAGTGTGTATCAGACCATAGTCTATGTGTCCAGAGTGTGCAGAGGAGACAGATTTGACAGAAATGAAATTTTAAACGTTTATTGAGTTTTGTCTAAACAAACAAATAAAAATAAACATTCTTAAACAAATTCTTAAGTGAACATTCAATGCAGAGGAAACTAAGAGCTGATATCATTATATACAGTTTGCTTAGAAAAGCAGCAGCCAGCATGGAGACAGGACCAGCAGCCAGCATGGAGACAGGACCAGCATGAAGACAGGACCAGCAGCCAGCATGGAGACAGGACCAGCATGGAGACAGGACCAGCAGCAGCCAGCATGGAGACAGGACCAGCAGCAGCCAGCATGGAGACAGGACCAGCAGCCAGCATGGAGACAAGACCAGCATGGAGACAGGACCAGCAGCCAGCATGGAGACAGGACCAGCAGCACGTCTGGCTGGGGGGGCAATCGCAGAGCTGGGTGGGGGAAGGAGTTCCAGATGGAAGAGGCATGAAGTTCTTTAGGGGCATTCTAAGTGGAGGGTTCTTTAGGAGCAGTCTAAATGGAGGGTTCTTTAGGAGCATTCTAAATAAGTGGGGGGTTCTTTAGGAGCATTCTAAATGGGGGCATGCTTTGGTAGGCTGCAGAAAGAGTCCAGGCAGCTCCTGTCCCCGTTGGGCTGGAGTCATCACTGATCTGGAATCAGGTCAGAATCAGGTCAGCGGCATCACTGGACCCTCACCGGCACACACCAGATCCAGGACCCGGATCAGCACCAGCCAAGATCCACCCCAGCCCGGCCCTAGCACCCGGCACCAGATCCACCCCAGCCCTGCCCTGGCACCAGATCCACCCCAGCCCAGCTTGAATCAGCACCAGCCAAGATCCGGAGGTGAAGACTGTCCACTGTTGTAAAATACCATGAGTACAATCTTATTCAGTGTTAGGATATCTACAAAGCAAGTGTTTATCGTATGTGCTGGCCATGTGTGTGTGTGTGTGTGTGTGTGTGTGTTGTTGGATAAGTGGTAGCTTCATCGGTCAGCCCAGGATTGATACCCAATATCGTTCCCATATCGCTTTGGATAAAAGCGCGTTGGTTAAATACCAGTCAACTTTAACTTTGTGTGTGTGTGTGTGTGCGTGTGTGTGTTATGTGTGTGTGTGTATCCAATGACACCATCCTGTCCCTTGTGAGCTGATAAGGCATTGTACACAAGAACCCTGTCATTGTCATCATCATAATTATCGCCATGGCAATAGACAATACAAGAGATGACGTCATAATGCTCAGTTCCTCATTCAGTGCAAAATTATAATAAACCCAACAAATAAATAAAGTATCTACCAGCTTCTACCTGAACTATAGGGCGCTTTACAAGCTAACTTGGGCCCACTACTACCTACTACTTAGGCATACTAGAAATGTAAAAGACTCAATGATACAGATCGATGTGTGTGTGTGTGTGTTTGAATATGTGTGTGTGTGTGTGTGTGGCGTAGTGACCCTCACAGGCTGAGGTCGATGAGGATGTGTTCGTAGATCTGTGTGCTGCCCTTGAAGCTGGAGGCGAACAGGAAGTCTCGGCGGTCAGTGGAGACGGCGGTGAAGGAGCGCGGTGCCTGTATGTAGGCCTCCTTGAAGCGCCGGAAGGTTCCGCTGTCGGCGTCCCAGACGTAGATGCGTGAGAAGGTGTAGTCGCTGCCGAGCGCCAGGTAGTGGCGCCGCTTGAAGCTGAAGGGCTGCAGGATCATAGCCCCGCGCGACGGCAGCGCCTGCACCTCCGAGAAGTGCTTGGGCGCCGTCCAGCGCAGCACCTTGGAGTCGCCGATGTAGCGCGTCATGGCCAGGAAGAGCGCCTCGTCCACGCGGAACGCCTTCACCGCCACCACGTCCTCCATGTTGGGGATCTCCCCCTGCAGCACGAAGCGCTGCGACGCACGATTCCACTGGTAGATGACCGGTACCTGGACAGTTGCCACAGGAGACACACACACACACACACACACACATTCATACACAAATTGAATGCTCAATAACATACGCTGAAAGGCTTAAATTCTTAAATGAATTATGTCAAACGGCCCCAAAGCATTTCATATGTTTCAGTAAATTTAAAACTTAGTTCCACAGTATGAAAGACATTTTTGGATGACGTTTTGCATTCCTTTCCACTTTTAAACACATGTGCAGCGGAAGGGTGCTTTAGAGAGGAGTTTGTGTTCAGGTAAGCTGTGATGTCGTTGCTCCAGGGGTACCTGTGATCGGCTGGCGAGGATCAGGTGGGCCTTCCCGTCCAGGTCGACAAACTCGGCGTCCGTGTCACGGAACCACTCGTGGAGGGACTGGTGGGAGTAGAACCCTTTATCATTCCAGCGGTACAGCGTGGATAGGCCTGCCTTGGAGCTGTCGGCGATGACGAAGAACCAGTCCCCTGCCATCTGGAACGCCTCGATGTCGTTGGGCTTGGAGATCTTGGACACCTCGATGTCCTGGAACTTCACAAAACGACTCTGGTCCTCGTCGAACTTATAGATGTGTGAGCCACCGAAGAGCTGCGCCACGATGACAAACACCTGGTCCTGGATGATCACCGACTTACAGCCCACGATAGACTGGCCTGCAGGGGGCAGTTAGCTCTGCTTCAACAGTGTGTCAGCTTTTATCTGCACAATTAACTGACTTATATCTGGTGTTCACATTTCTCTTTCTGTTTCCTTGTATGTCTTATAACAGTGGTTCTCAACCTTTTTTCAGTGATGTACCACCTGTTAAATATTTTTTCAGCCACGTACCCCCTAACCAGCGCACAAGAATTAACGCTACGCTTCAACCACGACTCCATTGTTTGAGTTTTGACAGTAATTGACAGGTGATGGCGAGTGGCATGGGTCAAATCTGGTATGGAGGTGACTCTGGGTTTTTAGGATAATGAAATTGAATAGTAGCCTGGCGGGCCATCCTATATCATTGAAATGTATAGTCTGGAATCGAACCAGTCACCCCGCTTAATCCAAGGGGCGGGCAGACAATTGTCTACCTTAGTTGAATATAGATTAAATGTAACTACTAACAACTAAGGTAGACTGCCTTTGTTCACAGCGCTAAGCTATTTATGGTTACTGATATACTCCGAGTCTCTGGCCCTCTCTTAGAGCCAGGCATAGTGAGCTGGCCCTCGGAAGAAAAAGTTTGGGGACCACTGCTCTAAAGTTTTAATCTACGCCTTGGGACCTTTCATTGAAACCTTGAGGGCCCAGGGCAGGTATAAATCTATATGACCAAACATTACATTACAAAACATGATCTAACCTACCTGAGAAGTTGTAGCAGAGCCTTTCTAATGAGGAGACAACACTTAAAGAATCTCCCATAGAAATGTATGGGGTTAGTTCGTAACGCAAACATGGCAGTCGTCTACACACATTCTGCCCCTTCCTCTGCCAAAAGTTGACTTGTGAATACATTGGACCAATCGTGGTACGATGTGAATACATCGGGCCAATCGCGGTGCGAGGTTGGTGTTGTGAAGCCTTGCGCACATGAAGTTCTGCCTGAAATAGATGCCCGAATAGTGTCTAAAATGTGTTGCAATATGGCCACCGAGTGGAGGGACTTGCCTGATGCTAGCATATCTGTGAAGTTGTAGCTCCTGATGCTAGCCTACCGGTGAAGTTGTAGCTCTTAATGCTAACTTACCCGTAATGTTGTCGTAGCTCCTTTCTATCTGTGACGTCGTAGCTGACATTATCATAGCTCCTGTGATGTTGTGATAGCTCCTGATGCTAGCCTACCTGTGATGTTGTGCTAGCTCTAGCCTACCTGTGATGTTGTGCTAGCTCCTGATGCTAGCCTACCTGTGATGTTGTCCTAGCTCCTGATGCTAGCCTACCTGTGATGTTGTCGTAGCTCCTGATGCTAGCCTACCTGTGATGTTGTCCTAGCTCTAGCATACCTGTGATGTTGTCCTAGCTCCTGATGCTAGCCTACCTGTGATGTTGTCCTAGCTCTAGCATACCTGTGATGTTGTCCTAGCTCCTGATGCTTGCTAGCCTACCTGTGATGTTGTCCTAGCTCCTGATGCTAGCCTACCTGTGATGTTGTCCTAGCTCCTGATGCTAGCCTACCTGTGATGTTGTCCTAGCTCCTGATGCTAGCCTACCTGTGATGTTGTCCTAGCTCCTGATGCTAGCCTACCTGTGATGTTGTCGTAGCTCCTGAAGAACATCTCAATGTGATCCCACTGGAGCACCATGCAGCTCTCGGTGTTGGGCGCAGCGATGGCCACATACACATCATTCTTGAAGGAGAAGGTGTCCACAGACAGAGACTCTGAGGTGACAGACTGATGGAGGACAAAGTCTGCACACAGAATATGTGATTGGTTAGCACATAGCCATGTCAATTAGAACAGAACATGTGATTGGTTAGCACATAACCATGTCAATTGGAACAAAACATGTGATTGGTTAGCACATAGCCATGTCAATTGGAACAGAACATGTGATTGGTTAACACATAACCATGTCAATTGGAACCATGCCATGGAATGTCAATTGCATTAAGTAAATTCCCTTACATACACACATACAGTGCAAACGCAAAGTCCCTTTCCCTCCTAGACCCTTTCAAGTTGTTCATATTTTGTTATGTTTCAGACTCATCTTTAGATGCATTCAGGTACTTTTTTTCTAATACATCTACACAGAATACTCCAATACTAAGTTGTAGAAGCATCTCAAGGACCACTGACCACTGAGAAGGATGCAGCAGAGCTCAACTGCAAGCGTCATAACAAAGGGTCTGAATACTAATGTACATGGAATATTTCAGTCTTTTACTGTTACATTTTTAATTTACAAAACACTCCAAACACCTGCTTTTTTGTGGCGTATTGGACTATTATGTGTAGATTGATGAGGGAAAGAAATTAAGTGAATACGTGTGGAAACTTTGAGAGGGTCTGAAAACGTTCTGGTTGCACTGTACATCCACACGCACACACACACACACACACACACCTGTGGACATGCACTCGTTGTGCATGCTGGCCATGTCGTTGAGCCTCTTGCCCTTCATGTCCTCGGGTCCAGCACAGAAGATGTCCGAGACGGTGGCGTTGGTCCCCCGCACCCACTGCATCAGCCACTTGGCACGGCAGTCGCACTCAAATGCATTGCCACGCAGGTCCCTGCAATAGGGGGGCGCCACACACACACACACACAACACATCAGCACTCAGGGGGCAAGCAGAAACACTCAGCACACAGTTCAGCCTTTACAATTACATTAATTTATTTAGCAGTGCTCATGCAGAGTGTAGGGGCAGTAGTGTGTGGATGTAGGGGCAGTAGTGTAGGGGCAGTAGTGTAGGGCAGTGTTGCTACAGTTACCTTGAAAAAATAATCTGATTACTGATTACTCCTTTAAAAAGTAACTTAGTTACTTTACTGATTACTTGATTTTAAAAGTAACTAAGTTAGATTACAAGTTACTTTATTAGTTACTTTCAGCAGCTGCCGACAACACCCCCACCGCCTCAACATAAAAATGATAACCGGTTTTGCCAATACTCACTATACTGGAAGTGCATTTTAACAGTAATGCCAACAATGTATAGCAGACATCCCAACCTAACCTACTTAGATACTGAAATTCAGATGTTTGATCAATAATGTCTAGTCAGTACACCAAATAAGGAAGGCCTATTGATAGAAATTGTGATAGTAAAATATGTAGATTTTGGTAGTTTGGCCTTTTCATGTAGCCTTGGCAACTAGCCATCTAGTATAGGCCTGAGTAATATGCAAATGATATTACACTTGTTAAACTCATCTCAACAAGTCTTGCAATCATTTAACCCGCAGTGAGCAATGCTAAAGTCACTGTTACAAACAGTGCAGTGTGCAAGACTATCATTATGATTTACTCTTATGAGACAATTGGGTACACTTTTGTGTAGTCTGATGTGAAATGGGTCTTAAATGTTCCTTTTTGAGGGGCACTGACTCTGCTATGACGCTCCTGTTCCCAGATACACTGACTGAACTGATTAATTAAGTTCGGGAGAAAAGAGATATAAGCCCACCTACACTGAAAACTGATTGGTTGATTTAGCAAAACAGACCAGGATGCTCTCTGTCTGGATGCTCTTGCAGGCACACACGCACCACTCCTCTCTCTCTCCCTCTCCGTTGTGTGCGCGTTAAACTTAGATGCACACCCGATTTGAAGTCCGGTCTGGCTTGCGTGCTCTTGTTCGCACTAGGTTCAATATGTGGGAGACTCCCAAAACTTTAGGAGATTTGGGATGTTTAGCTAGACAGCACTTTGTCGCCAGCACAGGATGTACAATGTACCTTAATGTTGACATGTTTAGCTGACACAAACTCAAAATAATGACTGTATAGATAAAATGTGCATCTCTCTCCTCCCTCCATTGTTGTTTACGTTTGTGTCGCTGGTGGTTTTACACGTGAGTTGTCCTCATGCTGAAAACGTGAGCATAGCCTACATGACGTTAATCCCCGACACAAGAATAAAGCAAAGAATATATATTTTTACTAAGGAAAATTACAAAAGTAACGCACAGTGACTTAGATAAGTAACTTTAATCTGATTACTGGTTTGTAAATAGTAGCGCGTTAGATTACTCGTTACCGAAAAAAGTGGTCAAAATAGACTAACGCGTTACTAAGTAACACGTTACTGGCATCACTGGTGTAGGGGCAGTAGTGTGTGGATGTAGGGGCAGTAGTGTGTGGATGTAGGGGCAGTAGTGTGTGGATGTAGGGGGTGGATGTGGATGTGGATGTAGGGCAGTAGTGTAGGGGGCAGTAGTGTGTGGATGTAGGGGCAGTAGTGTAGGGGCAGTAGTGTGTGGATGTAGGGGCAGTGGTGTAGGGGCGTAAGTGTAGGGGCAGTGTGTGTGGATGTAGGGGCAGTAGTGTAGGGGACAGTGGTGTGTGGATGTAGGGGGCAGTAGTGTGTGGATGTAGGGGTAGTGTGTGGATGCAGTAGTGTGTGGATGTAGGGGCAGTAGTGTAGGGGCAGTAGTGTGTGGATGTAGGGGCAGTAGTGTAGGGGCAGTAGTGTGTGGATGTAGGGGCAGTAGTGTGTGGATGTAGGGGCAGTAGTGTAGGGGCAGTAGTGTGTGGATGTAGGGGCAGTAGTGTAGGGGCAGTAGTGTGTGGATGTAGGGGCAGTAGTGTAGGGGCAGTAGTGTGTGGATGTAGGGGCAGTAGTGCGTGGATGTAGGGGCAGTAGTGTGTGGATGTAGGGGCAGTAGTGTGTGGATGTAGGGGCAGTAGTGTAGGGGCAGTAGTGGTGTCGAAATATGCAACTATCAAGCGCATCATTGTGCATGTTGGAGCAAATGACATCTACAGAGAACAGCTGTATGTCAAAAAAGATTTCAAGGAACTTTTCTCAGCCCTATATGAGCTTGGAATACAAATTTTCATCAGTGGCCCACTCCCAGCAGAGGGAAGCTTTGTATTTTCCAGACTATTCAGTTTAAACACCTGGCTCGCAAAAACATGCTTTTCAGTTGGAATGAATTTTATTGACAATTTTAACCTTTTTTGGAATCGCAGGGAATACTTCAGACCAAATAGTACAGAGCTGAGTTGGACTGGGGCCAAGATCTTAACCGAATACTATCAACTCTCTCTCTCCTGCACCCAACATTTTTTCTGCCAACCTTGAGCCGAGCCTCTGATAAGCGCTCAGTGGCCATACAGACGGAACAAGCGGATGACATCAACAACTCAGCTAAACCAAAACACTCTGCACAGGCTGAAACAGAGATATGCCCACCCCCGCCCCCCCGCTGCTGTGGGGCCCTCTGGTAATCACCCGGTAGCCTCCACTGAAATGCAGACCTTGGAGAAACATAAACAACCAGCTCAACAATGCCCAGCCATGTCCACTGGACAAGATAAGATGGGTGCTGCTAAAATGACTCAAAGTCAATCACTGGCATCAAACTCCCTGGAATCTCAGCAAACAAAGGGATGCGATGAGCATGAGGAGATAGCACCTATCAAAGCTGCTGAGGGGCTATCAGAAAGGAAGGGTCATGTTGTAACACCATTACCAATACCCCTCTCCACCTCCGTCGACTCCTTGTCACCACAAAGACACAACAACTTGAAATACACTACTGGAATACCTGCTGAAAGCGGAGCGTCTGCAACAAACTCCCCAGAACCTCAGCAGGCAGATGGAGACTCTGAACCAATATTCAACCCCATCTTCCTTGATTTCCCATCACCACCTACACCCAATCACGTCCCCACCCGATCAAATTCCCCAGGCCACCCAAACCCCCCTGTATATCCATCCTCATCCCAACACTCCCCCACCCGCTCAAACTCCCCAGGATCCCCTGCATACCCATCCCCACCCCAGCACATGATGCTCCCTGCAAGAATGGAAGGACTGCTGCCAGTAGCCCTGCAACTTGTTAGTAGCCCAAGACCTTCAACTGTATACCCATCAACATCCCACCTTGTTGGTAGACCAAGACCTTCAACTGTATACCCATCAACATCCCACCTTGTTGGTAGACCAAGACCTTCAACTGTATACCCATCAACATCCCACCTTGTTGGTAAACCAAGACCTTCAACTGTATACCCATCAACATCCCACCTTGTTGGTAGACCAAGACCTTCAACTGTATACCCATCAACATCCCACCTTGTTGGTAAACCAAGACCTTCAACAGTATACCCATCAACATCCCACCTTGGTAGTAGACCAAGACCTTCAACTGTGCGGTTTTTTAGTACCTCAAGACCCTTAGCACCAAAGGTGCGCACGGCACCTTCACGGCCTCCCTCTTTCCACTCAGAAGGATCTCTTAAGCAGCAACAACCTCTTAGTTCATATTGTCAGCTGGCATATAGCAGCTGCAGTGGACAATTATTTAATGATGATGATGACGATGATGACTGTATTGTATAATATTCTCAGGGTCCCTGCAATATAAATGGTACTGACAGTAGTTTTGAGAACATGCCGGGACCCAGTAAGCCCATGACATTCTCTATTCCTGTATTGACAAGAAATAGAACACAAATGCATGGAGCTTATAGGGTAAACCAGTCCAATCTCCTACCCGTACCAATTCCACCTCAGATTTCCCCCATGGACCATATTTCCCCAACACTTACAGCAAAACTAGCACTCCTACATATCAGATCTCTTTCAAACAAATCATTCTTAATTAATGATCTAATTTGCACACACAACCTTGATTTTTTACTTTTAACAGACATGGTTAGATCAAGCAAACAGTGCTGCTACTCTCATGGAATCAGCTCCCCCAAATTTCAGTTTTTTGTGTGCTACCAGAGCAAATAAAAAAGGTGGGGGGATCGCCACAATTTTTAAGACGTCTTTTCAGTGCAATCAGTCGTCATTCGGTGACTTTACTTCATTTGAATATCTGTGTGCACGCATTAAGTCTTCTCCTCAGATTTTATTACTGACAATGTACAGGCCTCCAAAACATTCAGCAAAAGTTTTTCTTGAAGAGCTAGGTGAACTGCTATCAGTCGTTTGCATAGAGTTTGACTGTCTTATTATATCAGAGGATCTAAACTTGCATGTGGATAATCCTGAAAACAATTACGCAAAGGAATTCATTGTACTAATCGATACTTTCTCCCTAACACAGCATGTACAGGGGCCAACACACTCTCTCGCCATACCCTTGACCTTGTTATCACAAAGGGTCTCGATGTCTCTACAGCTGTTAAAGACCTGGCCTTATCTGATCATTTCTGCGTGTTCTTTGATGTGTCTATGTCCCCACACTCAAAACACAGCTATGATGGTAAAAAGGAGAATCATAAATGATCAGACAAGTGTTCTCTTTGAGCAAGCACTTTCACTAAAGTCAAGTCAACTGTCAGACTCTGTAGAAGACTTATTTGATCACTTTAATGCAAAAATGGCAAACATTATGGATGACATTGCTCCATTACAATTGAAGAAAGTTAAGGACAAACAGAAAGCACCATGGAGGCAAAATCCAGCAGTTAAACTTCTAAAAAGAGAGTGTAGGAAGACTGAAAGAAAATGGCGTAAATACAAACTTCAGATCCACTATGAAATCCATAAAGAGATGCTCCGCACATATAACTCTGAAATATGCAAAGCAAGACAGTCCTTTTTTTCTAACATTATCAATAGAAGTTCAAATAACACTCGTATTCTATTTTCAACTGTTGATAAATTAACAAATCCCCCTCACAATTAGCGCCTGAACTTCTCTCAACTAATAAATGCAATGAGTTTTCATCTTTTTTTAAAGGTAAAATTGACAAAATCAGACTCAACATATCCTTTCAATTACAAATTCAACAACCTGAACTTCCAGCAACAAACAGAGGGAAACTAAACTTGATGTCAGAGTTCAGCTTGATGAGACTACTGAAACACTTGAAAAAACGTACAGAATCTCAGCTTGTGTCTTAGACACTCTGCCTACCAATTTCTTCAAAACTGTTTTTCATCTCATAGCGGCGGATGTCCTTCAAATTGTAAATGTATCACTGCTGTCTGGCACTTTTCCTAAGTCACTGAAAACAGCTGTTGTAAAGCCACTTCTCAAGAAGAATAACCTGGATGCCTCCATGCTAAACAATTACAGGCCCATATCCAATCTACCTTTTATTGGCAAAATTATTGAAAAAGTAGTCTTTAATCAATTAACCACCTTCCTAACATCAAATGGGTATTTTGATTACTTTCAGTCTGGTTTTCGGGCAAATCACAGCACTGAAACAGCTCTCATTAAAGTTTCCAATGACATACGCCTCAACACAGATTCAGGTAAAACATCAGTCCTAGTGCTACTGGACCTTAGTGCAGCATTTGACACTGTTGATCACAATATTTTACTACACAGACTAGAACACTGGGTTGGATTTACAGGCATAGTTATCAGCTGGCTAAAATCATATCTACAAGAAAGGAGCTTCTTTGTTGCCATCGGAAACTGTACCTCAACACCACCGTCCTTGACCTGTGGTGTTCCCCAGGGGTCGATCTTAGGGCCACTATTATTCAACCTCTATATGCTCCCACTTGGACAAATCATCCAAAATAACTTGATTTCATATCATAGCTATGCAGATGACACACAAATTTACTTAGCTCTGTCACCAAACGACTATGGTCCTCTTGAATCTATGTGTCAGTGTATAGAACAAATCAACACCTGGATGTCTCAAAATGTTCTTCAGCTGAACAAAGAAAAAACTGAAGTAATTATATTTGGTAAAAAGGTGGAAAGACTTTTGCCACTCTCCTTGACACAAAAGGGTTGAAGGCAAAGGATACAGTTAAAAATCTTGGTGTATTAATTGACAGTGATCTAAATTTCAACAGCCACATGAAAGCGACAACTAAATCAGCTTTTTACCACCTCAAAAATATTGCCAGACTCAGAGGGCCCAGAGGGCAACCAGCAGGGTTGATTACTGCAATGGACTGTTCACAGGCCTTCCTAAAAAGACTATTAAACAGCTTCAGATGATACAAAATGCAGCAGCTAGGATTCTAACAAAAACTAGAACTGACCACATTACTCCAATTCTTAAGTCCTTACACTGGCTTCCAGTAAGTCACAGAATTGACTTTAAAGCTCTATTGCTTGTTTATAAATCAGTAAATGGAGCAGGACCTAAATACCTGTCAGACATGCTTCAGCAGTACACACCTTCTCGTCCTCTCAGGTCCCAGGTGAAAAACCTGCTAGTAAAACCTACTGTTAGAACTAAACATGGTGAAGCAGCTTTTAGCTACTATGTGGCTCAGCTGTGGAACCAACTTTCGGATGACATCAAAAAGGCCCCAACTGTAGCCAGTTTTAAATCTAGACTTAAGACCAAACTGTTCTCAGATGCTTTCTGCTAACTGTGCCGGGTTACAAATTCTGAATTTGCATTAATAATTATTCTACTTTATCTTTTATTACTTTTTTTTTTTTTTTACTTTTTGCCTTTGTTTTTTGCTTACTAATTATTCTTTATTTTTAAATTATTTTACCTTGTGTTTTATGTTTTCTTTTTATAATGATCTTTACCTTTTAACTATTCTTTGACTATATTGCCTTTCTATGCTTTTTATTTGTTATTATTGTTTGGTTTTGTTTATGTAAATACATTGAATGACCTCTGTGTATGAAATGCGCTATATAAATAAACTTGACTTGACTTGACTTGACTAGTGTGTGGATGTAGGGGCAGTAGTGTAGGGGCAGTAGTTTGTGGATGTAGGGGCAGTAGTGTGTGGATGTAGGGGCAGTAGTGTAGGGGCAGTAGTGTGTGGATGTAGGGGCAGTAGTGTAGGGGCAGTAGTGTGTGGAATAGTGTAGTGTTGTGTTTGTGTGTTGGGTTGTTTATGAGGTGCTTGTGTGTTGGGTTATTTATGAGGTGTGCTTGTGTGTTGGGTTATTTATGAGGTGTGCTTGTGTGTTGGGTTGTTTATGAGGTGTGTTTGTGTGTTGGGTTATTTATGAGGTGTATGTGCGTGTTGGGTTGTTTATGAGGTGTGTTTGTGTGTGTGTTGGGTTATTTGTGAGGTGTGCTTGTGTGTTGAGTTGTTTATGAGGTGTGTGTATGTGTGTTGGGTTGTTTATGAGGTGTGTTTGTGTGTTGGGTTGTTTATGAGGTGCTTGTGTGTTGGGTTATTTATGAGGTGTGCTTGTGTGTTGTGTTGTTTAGAGGTGTGTTTGTGTGTTGGGTTGTTTATGAGGTGCTTGTCTGTTGGACTTACAGCTCGATCAGAGAGTCCAGGTCGCTGAACAGATCCCTGGGCAAAGCCTTGATATTGTTGTTTGCAAGCGACCTGAGGGAGGACAGAGGATTCCAGTCAGCTCCATAGAAACAGAGAGATTGATTGACAGTCAGCTCCATAGAAACAGACAGATTGATTGACAGTCAGCTCCATAGAAACAGACCGATTGATTGACAGTCAGCTCCATAGAAACAGATCGATTGATTGACAGAGGGAAACACCCGCGCACAAATACATACACACACACACACACACACACAAGTGGATGAGGTCTCTCAGTCCTCTGAAGGCATAACGGAATGCACACACACACACACACACACACACATATATACAGACAAACACACACACACACACACACACAGGTGGATGAGGTCTATCAGTCCTCTGAAGGCATAACGGAATGCACACACACACACACACACACATATACAGACACACACACACATATACAGACACACACACACACACACACACACACACAGGTGGATGAGGTCTCCCAGTCCTCTGAAGGCATAACGGAATGCACACACACACACACACACACACACACACACACACACACACCTACACACACACACACACACACACACACACACACACACACAGGTGGATGAGGCATCTCAGTCCTCTGAAGGCATAATGGGACGTACACACACACACACACACACACACACTTTTCTCAACCCAAACGCTGGGTTGAGGCTGTCAGGTCATTTTGTGGGGTTGTTTTTACTCATGTTGGGTTATTTTCTGTAACCCAGCTTGTTGGTTTGATAGTTTGGGACAGTGCCCCTCCTCTCTCCCACCTGACGCGGAGTAGACTACCCAGCACCTGGGTGACTTTAACACAGCTGCATAGTTATCTGAGAGTTCGAGAAAAAAAAATCGTTATTCTTCCAACCGTCCAGTCCAGCAGCTGTCAACATGCAATGGAAATCAGGCGATTTTGTAAGGTATGTATCTTTAACTCTTTTTTTTTATCCAGACGGATTTTAAAAGTCCACCCAGAGACGTACCCTTCGTGAATTTGAATGGATATTCTGCCTGCCAATTTCGTTCAGCCTCAAGCACGTTAGCTAACATTAACTTACTGTATTACTGTTAATGTTAAATATACACAAAGACAGACTCAAAAAAACATAGTTCTTTGTTCACTGGGTATGAACTGCTGACAGAAACAAAACGAACTAAAATGAGCATACCACCAGCTGGTAGGTTAACATTAGTCTAGCACTAGTCTATAACTCAGTGCTGGGCTCGACCACTATTTAACCAGTGGTTGGGTTGACATTGGGTTGTTTTTAACCCAATGTTTTTTAGAGTGCAGGTTGATGAGATGAGATCTCTCAGGCCTCTGAAGGCATAACAGGTCGTACTCACACACACACACACACACTCATACACTCACAGGTGGGTGAGGTCTCTCAGGCCTCTGAAGGCATAACAGGTCGTACTCACACACACACACACACACTCATACACTCACAGGTGGGTGAGGTCTCTCAGGCCTCTGAAGGCACACACACACACACACACTCATACACTAACAGGTCTCCTCAGGCCTCACACACACACACACACACACTCATACACTCACAGGTGGGTGAGGTCTCTCAGGCCTCTGAAGGCATAACAGGTCGTACTCACACACACACACACACACACTCATACACTCACAGGTGGGTGAGGTCTCTCAGGCCTCTGAAAGCGAAGCGGGATGCCATCTCCAGTTTGTTGTTCTCGATGAACCTGCAGGAAGAACAGAGCAGAACCACTCTGTGAAGAGAACTCAAGTGTATGTGCGTATGTGTAGAAGAACCTGCAGAAGCAACACAGCAGAACTCAAGTGTATGTGCGTATGTGTAGAAGAACCTGCAGAAGCAACACAGCAGAACTCAAGTGTCCTCAGGTACAGCTGGAGGTCATGGATGGCCCTTTTCCACTGTGGGGTAAAACCCTGGTGTCTGGGGTAGAACTCCTGGTGTCTGGGGATAAAACCCTGGTGTCTGGGGGTAAAACCCTGGTGTCTGCGGTAAAACTCCGGTGTCTGGGGGTAAAACCCTGGTGTCTGGGGTAAAACTCTGTTGTCTGGGGTAAAACTCCGGTGTCTGGGGTAAAGCCCTGGTGTCTGGGGGTAAAACCCTGGTGTCTGGGGTAAAACCCTGGTGTCTGGGGGTAAAACCCTGGTGTCTGGGGGTAAAACTCCGGTGTCTGGGGTAGAACTCCTGGTGTCTGGGGTAAAGCCCTGGTGTCTGGGGTAAAGCCCTGGTGTCTGGGGTGTCTGGGGTAAAACTCCGGTGTCTGGGGTAAAACCCTGGTGTCTGGGAGGCTGGACCGGGGCCGCGGGCCAGATGGGCTCAGGATGGCCCTGGAGTATGGAAGGGCCGAATCGGGGCAGAACCAGGACTTTTGGAATGGAATGTGGTGCAACAATAAAACCGGAGAAAGACAGACGGTAGCATTTGTTTAAGGTTGCTTAGCAACAGAAGTGACTGCTTATTATTTGTGAAGAAAAACTATTAACGTTTTTCATGTGACGTCTTCTAGGTTCTATAGCTTTGTTTACATCCAGCTGGTAGGCAAGGGACAAGTTGAACCCATTGAACATCGTTGTCTGCAGCTACCTCTCAGTAGGCTACATCTCTGTATTTCAGCAATGTCAACATTTCAGGCATCAATAAAGGTGATGATGAAACGTTATCCCATTGTTCAATATTTGATAGCCTGTCACAGGAACGTTGTTTCGCTAAAATCGCCCTGATTTGGTGCATTGATCTGTATCGGAGAACCTGCATGTAGCCTAATGGTAGCCTAACTTTTTTTCTCTGTTCAAAACTCGGTTTACACGAAGACAATAGCCTTTCTTAGAAGCTGTGAAATTTGACCACAAAGGAACATGTCTTCCTTCTGAAAGCTGACACAAAATCAAACAATATTTGATCATTTAACTTCAACTGAACAGAGACAGGTCTTGGTAGGCAGTAGACTCAGCAGATGTTAAAACGGAAGCCTACTGTTATAGCCAGAGTCAGTCAGCATCATGTAACATTAATGGCGTTAGTCATGAATCCTGTAACATATTTTATCATATAACAGCGATGGCTTATTCGAAGACGATCTGCATGGATATATAACCACCCAGAAAAACTCAGAATGTGAGTGATAAAGTTAATTAATTGTATGAAACTTTTTATTAGTTATCCATTGCAGCATCGCCTATATTAGGCTGTTATGCTAGCTCAGCCTTTAAATATGTTGTTATTTTGGTCATGTGGACTTGATTAAACGGGTAAAGATAATTCATAAACTGCTTATTTCTTACATGACTGAAGCAGTAGCCTAGGTTCAACAGTGGTGTTTGAGGTTGCTGTGTGTGATCGCTAAACAATTAGGATCAAATCAGTTTATTTTGACATAAGGGAGTTAGCCTGACCTGTAACGTTAGCCTATAGCATATAAGCCTATTCTGTTTTCATTTATTAGCATTTGTTGTGATTATATAATCAAATGACACTCATGATAACTTGAAATAGAAGGACAGAAGATAGGTGATTGATGTCCACAAACACGAATTTCACGAGACAAATTAGAACAAACTGTTCCGGTAAAAATAATCTTGCCATGTTTAAAATGCTGCACTTTTTCCCTTCATAGCCTATCTCTGGCAATTCATTTTTGGATGACTGTAGATAGGAGTATTTTTTAGCCTACGTCTTAAGTAGACAGTAGGCTACACCATTAGGCTATCTTGAGAATAAAAAGACTTCACAGCTGCTAACCATCATCCTCCACAACCACGAGGATAGGTAGGCTAAATGGTCGATCGTTAAGCCTTTTGCTTCTTATTGTAAAACCAACTGTTAGGGCCTACACAAGTGGTCGGCATCCCGGTCAATATTTGATATTAAAATTTCAATTTTGAAGCTATTTGTAACTATGTGTAGCCTATGCAACCCGACTGTTGTAGGCTTGCCTACCACTCTCTGCAGTGCCTTGCCTACCATTCTTGCCTACCACTCTAGTTGTAAACAAACGGTCACATGACATTATGACGTAGGTGCAAAACCTTAATATACATATAAAAGCTTTGCAAAAGAATTAAGGATACGGCTTCTTACAATTTTATAACTTGTAAAAATGTCCTTGTATTTAAGTAAGGGATAATGTATAGAACGCCGGTCATTATTGGGAAAATAAGTCCCGACAGGGCGAACCGGACCCCAACGCGCGGCGTTTTATAC
>NC_063212.1:27494316-27501816 GCF_017589495.1 Alosa alosa | reverse complement strand
CATTATTGCCACATCAGGGCTACATTAGGTTTATTTATATAGCGCATTTCATACACAGAGGTCATTCAATGTGCTTTACATAAACAAAACCAAACAATAATAACAAATAAAAGCATAGAAGGGCAATAGAGTCAAAGAATAGTTCAAAGGTAAAGACCATAATAAAAAGAAAACATAAAACACAAGGTAAAATCATTTAAAAATAAAGAATAATTAGTAAGTAAAAACAAAGGCAAAAGTAGTAAAAAAAAGTAATAAAAGACAAGGTAGAATAATTATCAAGGCAGATTCAGAATTTGTAACTCGGCACAGTTAGCAGAAAGCATCTGAGAACAGTTTGGTCTTAAGTCTAGATTTAAAACTGGCTACAGTTGGGGCCTTTTGATGTCATCCGAAAGTTGGTTCCACAGCTGAGCCACACAGCAGCTAAAAGCTGCTTCACCATGTTTAGTTCTAACAGTAGGTTTTACTAGCAGATTTTTCACCTGGGACCTGAGAGGACGAGAAGGTGTGTACTGCTGAAGCATGTCTGACAGGTATTTAGGTCCTGCTCCATTTACTGATTTATAAACAAGCAATAGAGCTTTAAAGTCAATTCTGTGACTTACTGGAAGCCAGTGCAAGGACTTAAGAAGAGTCCTAGCTGCTGCATTTTGTATCACCTGAAGCTGTTTAATAGTCTTTTTAGGAAGGCCTGTGAACAGTCCATTGCAGTAATCAACCCTGCTGGAGATAAATGCATGAATGAGTTTTTCTCATTCATGCATTTTACGTTTTCAAAGTCATGCTTTGACATCAGCCGTCTGAGTTTGGCAATATTTTTGAGGTGGTAAAAAGCTGATTTAGTTATCGCTTTCATGTGGCTGTTGAAATTTAGATCACTGTCAATTAATACACCAATATTTTTAACAGTATCCTTTGCCTTCAACCCTTTTGTGTCAAGGAGAGTGGCAACCCTGTCTTTCCTCATTTTTACCAAATATAATTACTTCAGTTTTTTCTTTGTTCAGCTGAAGAACATTTTGAGACATTCAGGTGTTGATTTGTTCTATACACTGACACATAGATTCAAGAGGACCATAGTCGTTTGGTGACAGAGCTAAGTAAATTTGTGTGTCATCTGCATAGCTATGATATGAAATCAAATTATTTTGAATGATCTGTCCAAGTGGGAGCATACAGAGGTTGAATAATAGTGGCCCCAAGATCGACCCCCCGGGGAACACCACAGGTCAAGGACGCTAGGGTGAGGTACAGTTTCGATGGCAACAAAGAAGCCTTTCTTGTAGATATGATTTTAGCCAGCTGATAACTATGCCTGTAAATCCAACCCAGTGTTCTAGTCTGTAGTAAAATATTGTGATCAACAGTGTCAAATGCTGCACTAAGGTCCAGTAGCACTAGGACTGATGTTTTACCGAATCTGTGTTGAGGCTGCATGTCATTGGAAACTTTTAATGAGAGCTGTTTCAGTGCTGTGATTTGCCCGAAAACCAGACTGAAAGTAATCAAAATGCCCATTTGATGTTAGGAAGGTGGTTAATTGATTAAAGACTACTACTTTTCAATAATTTTGCCAATAAAAGGTAGATTGATATGGGCCTGTAATTGTTTAGCATGGAGGCAGCTGTTTTCAGTGACTTAGGAAAAGTGCTTCTATTAATAATGGTAGAAAAGAAAGACTGTCTTGTTTTTGCATATTTCAGAGTTATATGTGCGAGCATCTCTTTATGGATTTCATAGTGGATCTGAAGTTTGTATTTACGCCATTTTCTTTCAGTCTTCCTACACTCTTTTTAGAAGTTTAACTGCTGGATTTTGCCTCCATGGTGCTTTCTGTTTGTCCTTAACTTTCTTGAATTGTAATGGAGCAATGTCATCCATAATGTTTGCCATTTTGCATTAAAGTGATCAAATAAGTCTTCTACAGAGTCTGACAGTTGACTTGACTTTAGTGAAAGTGCTTTTGCTCAAAGAGAGCACTTGTCTGTCATTTATGATTCTCCTTTTTACCATCATAGCTGTGTTTTGAGTGTGTGGGGACATAGACACATCAAAGAACACGCAGAAATGATCAGATAAGGCCAGGTCTTTAACAGCTGTAGAGACATCGAGACCCTTTGTGATAACAAGGTCGAAGGTATGGCCTAGAGAGTGTGTTGGCCCCTGTACATGCTGTGTTAGGGAGAAAGTATTGATTAGTGCAATGAATTCCTTGGCGTAATTGTTTTCAGGATTATCCACATGCAAGTTTATTGTGTTACATGCTTCAAATGTAAAGCACTTTGAGCTGCATTCTGTGTATGAAAGGTGCTATACAAATAAAGCTTATTATTATTATTATTATTATTATTATTATTATAGATCCCCTGATATAATAAGACAGTCAAACTCTATGCAAACAACTGATAGCAGTTCACCTAGCTCTTCAAGAAAAACTTTAGCTGAATGTTTTGGAGGCCTGTAAATTGTCAGTAATAAAATCTGAGGAGAAGACTTAATGCATGCACACAGATATTCAAATGAAGTAAAGTCACCGAATGACTTACTGATTGCACTGAAAAGACGTCTTAAAAATTGTGGCTATCCCCCACCTCTTTTATTTTGCTCTGGTAGCACTCAAGAAACTGAAGTTTGGGGGAGCTGATTCAATGAGAGTAGCAGCACTGTTTGCTTGATCTAACCATGTCTCAGTTAAAAGTAAAAAATAAGGTTGTGTGTGCAAATTAGATCATAAATTAAGAATGATTTGTTTGAAAGAGATCTGATATTTAGGAGTGCTACAGCGGGCTGAGCTGTAGTCTGTTAGTTAGAGTCTTTCACAGCGGGCTGAGCTGTAGTCTGTTAGTGAGAGTCTTTTCACAGCTTTTTCTCTCTCTCTCTCACTCACGTATGCTTTTCTGACTTCTTGTATCTCTCTTCCCATATAGTTAGAGTCTTTCACACTGAGGTGAGCTGTGTTAGAGTCTTTGACACTAGGTGAGCTGTTAGTTAATACTTCACACTGAGTTGAGATGTGTACTGTAGTTAGTTCATCTTTCACACTGGGTTGAGCTGTGTTAGTTAATCTTTCACACTGAGGTGAGCTGTGTTAGTTAGTTAGTGTCTTTCACACTGAGTTGAGCTGTGTTGTTAGTTAGAGGTGCTTCACGTGAGATGTATCAGTATCAGCCATCAAAACATGGTGATCCGCTCTGTCTGTGTTATTGGAGTCGATTGATATGCACTCTCGCGCTTGAACTCTCTTTCTCTCTCTCTCTCTCTCTTTCTGTGTGGGTGTGTGTTTTCACTTACAGCAGCTGCAGAGAGGGCATGTGCGCGAACATCGACTCTTTGACCTCGGTGAAGGTGGCGTTGACGATGCTCCTGAGGAGAGAGGGCACGCAGACAAGGCGAGAGTGACCACATTACATTAGCGCACCACACGCCCAGCCTCGTCGTACCGCACAACAACAAACCCAAATACACTCTTCATACCTATTCGCAATCATAACGCACCATACGCGTAGCCTATGCATATGTCTCTTACCACGGTGAATACAGAGGCAATTTCTATCATTATCTGATAGCCTTTCGCTGTCTTACAGAAACATCTCTGGAGAGGTCCGCTCTCACGGGACTAGCCTGCTTTAATGAGGAGCTTGTTGTTTACTCACAGTGAATTGATGTCGTTTGGACTGATCCGCGGGACATAGTTGGATCCGACACAAATAATGGACTCCTTCGAGCAGGTGCATGTCGACGGACACCTAAAAACCCGTTTCAAATCGGCTGGCGAGCACAGGCACAAAATCAACACGCTTGTGAAAGCGCAGCGTCTAGCGGAGGACAGCATCGCGTCTGCCGGTTGGGCATGTGTGTGTGTCGGGGAGAGAGCGTTTCAGCCAGCCGTCGAGTATCCGCCCAAAGCCATGAAATGCTGCACTGAAGCCCTGACATCAGCAAATCAGCCGCAGTTCTCTTCGGCCGATTTCATTATTTATTTACCCGTCGGAGAACAACGATTGCCGATTCGCTCAGGACGAAGTGGTGATTCACACGCATCTAAGCTCAGGGGAATAACTTAGTTTTTAATTGCTAATAAAATAGCCAGTTTTTACAATAATCATATTACACAGTTGGGTAAATGAAACAGAACCACAAATAATTATAGCCTACATTTAATCATGATAGCCTATTGGTCACTTCATGTTTGGCTTATAGATTAATCAGCTACAAACATTCTCTGACTGAAATCATGAGAGAGATGTGCGTGATTATGTCATGGTTAACCAGTGCTGATTCAGACCTCCATGGGGCCTAGGCAAAATCCTGCTAAGGGGCCCTACTACCTCAACTCTGAGGCCCAAAATATAACCATTTTTTACAGTCACACCTGACACCTCAGTGCTCCCAATACAACCATCCCACCCCATTTTGTATGTCTAAGAAATTACCAAATATAGTGTTTTGCCCCATAAAGGGCTAATAGGGAAATATATTGTGATTATTCTATGGTTAAAGAGAAACTATGCAGTATTGGCAATTTCTTCGCTGTTTTTCTCGGTTTTTGCATCTTTTCGCTGGCTCTGTCATGACGAATGTCTGAGAAACTCCATCGCTACCTTTTTCTAGCCGGTGCCTGGTGTGTATGTGTATTTAAATGCAGTAACGCAATTCGTTACACTCGTTACTTCCTGACAGGACAGAACATTTTTTGCTGTTACTGCTGCTGCACTGAGGCCGCCGGCCCAAAGTTGCCAGAGTTTTTTTTCCGCTCATAGACGTTTGGGGGAAGCGAGACGGCCACCATTCAACCTGAAAATAGTCATATAACCATTCCAATGACTCCGAAGCTGTTACGTTAAGGTAAATTAAAGGTAAATTAAGCTAAAAAAACCTGCATAGTCCACCTTTAACTGTCAATCTGGAGGTGTGTGTAATTATGCTAGAGTATGTTGAACTGCTGACCTGAGAACAGAGCATTTCAGGACCCTGGACAGGGACCCAGACTTTGGAGATATATGGCTTCTATGGCGTGAAGAAGGAGCTCTCTTAAGAAGTCATCTTACATCTGCGTCATGAGCGGACGCCTTTAACTGGAGCCGTAATCTCCATCTTTCGGCCTCTCCACCCCCCACACACCTTTCGGGTGTCCATTGACAGGTGATTTGTCATTGTGAGGAGTTTATTTTTCCCTGTGAGGAGAATTATGACAACCCTTAGCAAGACTAGAAATGCAGTATACGTTTGCCCTGACGGTCTGCCAGCGTTGTGTAGGCCCCCGACCAGGGGTGTAGTGGTCAAATAAGAGGTGGATAAACTCTAATAAGAGGTGGATAAACTCTATTTCTGACATTTCAGAGGTGGATAAAGTGCGTTTACTTGCGTTTAGCCTCCACTACATCTCTGAGACAGTGTTCTAGATGAGAGAGACAGTGTTCTAGATGAGAGGAGGGCGGGTCCTTTACAAAGGAGGAAATAAGCGTCTTGTTGTCTCCACACTAAGTTACACAACTAGAACTAGAGCAGCACTGGACTGGTCATTTAGATTAGACACCATCATACACAGCACTGGACTGGTCATTTAGATTAGACACCATCATACACAGCACTGGACTAATTTAGATTAGACACCATCATACACAGCACTGGACTGGTCATTTAGATTAGACACCATCATACACAGCACTGGACTGGTCATTCAGATTAGACACCACCATACACAGCACTGGACTGGTCATTTAGATTAGACACCATCATACACACCACTGGACTCATTTAAATTAGACACCATCATACACAGCACTGGACTGGTAATTTAGATTAAACACCATCATACACAGCACTGGACTGGTCATTTAGATTAGACACCATCATACACAGCACTGGACTGGTCATTTAGATTAGACACCATCATACACAACACTGGACTGGTCATTTAGATTAGACACCATCATACACAGCACTGGACTCATTTAGATTAGACACCATCATATACAGCACTGGACTGGTCATTTAGATTAGACACCATCATACACAGCACTGGACTCATTTAGATTAGACACCATCATACACAGCACTGGACTGGTCATTTTGATTAGACACCATCATACACAGCACTGGACTGGTCATTTAGATTAGACACCATCATACACAGCACTGGACTCATTTAGATTAGACACCATCATACACACCACTGGACTCATTTAAATTAGACACCATCATACACAGCACTGGACTGGTAATTTAGATTAAAACACCATCATACTGGTCATTTAGATTAGCACTGGACTGGCACTGGACCGGGTCATTTAGATTAGACACCATCATACACAGCACTGGACTGGTCATTTAGATTAGACACCATCATACACAACACTGGACTGGTCATTTAGATTAGACACCATCATACACAGCACTGGACTCATTTAGATTAGACACCATCATATACAGCACTGGACTGGTCATTTAGATTAGACACCATCATACACAGCACTGGACTGGTCATTTAGATTAGACACCATCATACACAGCACTGGACTGGTCATTTAGATTAGACACCATCATACACAGGACACTGGACTGGTCATTTTAGATTAGACACCATCATACACAGCACTGGACTGGTCATTTAGATTAGACACCATCATACACCATTTACAGGTCACAGGGAAATCAATAATCTGAAGGAGCTCAACCCTGGAATTGTTAAGGGTAAGATATTCTCCTGAGCTACATCTGCTCTGAGGGTGTAGTTCCCACATGGAAACAGAAGTGTTGTGTGTGGCCGCAGGGTAAATTGATGCGGAAACAGACGAAGGCGAGAGAGAGATTTAAAGAGTGGCACAGCTGTGGTCGATGCAGAGAATATTGGAGGAAAGAGAAGAACATCCCGGAACACTTCGCTCTGCTAACCGCCGCATCAGGGCATCGTCAGCAACAACTACAGGCAGAGAGAGAGACAGAGAGAGAGACAGAGGGAGAGAGAGAGAGAGGCTGAGAGAGACAGAGAGATTGAAAGAGAGTGAGAGAAAGAGAGAGTGAAAAAGGAGAAAGACAGAAAAAGAGAGAGAGAGCTAGAGAAGTACAGTACAGTAATCTCACAGTAAGAAAAGAGGCAGAGTTAGAGAGAGAGAGGAAGAGAGAGAGGGGATACTCCTCCCCACCATTATTCTCTCTCTCCCTCCTCCTCTCTTTCTCTCTCTCCTCTATCATTCGCTCTGTCCTTCTCTTCCTAACACACCCACCTCCACACACAGAGGAATGATCCTCATCTCCCTCCACACGTCCAGTGAGCTTAGCCTGACCTGCACCATACGTCCAGTGAGCTTAGCCTGACCTGCACCACACGTCCAGTGAGCTTAGCCTGACCTGCACCACACGTCCAGTGAGCTTAGCCTGACCTGCACCATGGATGCCCTCCTTCCTGACTCCTCTCTCATTCTCTCTCTCTCTCTCCCTCCCTCTCTCTCTCCCTCCCTCCCTCTCTCTCTCTCCCTCCCTCTCTCCTTCTCATGG
>NC_063212.1:27449316-27481816 GCF_017589495.1 Alosa alosa | reverse complement strand
ACGGCCTGACCAGACGGACAGACAGAGACACACACACACACACACACAAAGAGAGACACACACACAAATGGAGAGAGAGAGAGAGAGAGACAGGCACACACACACACACACACACACACACACACACACACACAGATGTACAGAGAGAGACACACACACACACATATATAGAGAGAGACGCACAAATACACACACAAACACAGAAAAAGTGAGACACACACACACCACACACACACACAAACACACACACCCAGTATAAACAAATAAATATGGACACCCATTTAAAAACATAGCATTGTCCTTTCTTATATTGAGCATAAGCCTTGCATTGTTCATGAGGTTCTAAGCACAGGACATTAAGCGCAGCTCTGATTATAAGATTCTAGATTTGATAGGTATCAATCCACAACCCAGTGTGTGTGTGTGAGTGTGAATGTGTGTGCATGAATATGTGTGTGTGTGTGTGTGTGTGGTAGAGAGAGGTGTGCATGGTGGGGAGCACATTAAATCTGCATCGCCTTGCCTGCAACCCCAGAATTGCAGAATCATAATTTTAACCAACACTGCACCTCCAGAACTGCAGAATCATAATTTTAACCAACACTGCACCTCCAGAACTGCAGAATCATAATTTTAACATCATCGTCCACCTCCTCCTCTTCCTCCTTCTTTGTGTGTGTATGTGTGTGTGTGTGTGTGTGTGTGTGTATGTATGCATGTGTTTATGTATGTATATGTGTGTGTGTGTGTGTGTATGTATGCATGTGTTTATGTATGTGTGTGTGTATATATGTGTGTATGTGTGTGTGCGCATGTGTGTGTGTGTTTTACTCCTCACCTGGGTACATCTTGCTGATCTCCTTCACGAATCCCTCGTCAAAGCCAGCGATGATGGCCCCGCCCACCGGAACCAGGAAGTTCTTGTCCAGACTCTGGACGAAGGCGTCTATCCTCCCGACTCGAGCGCCCTGCGTAGGGACAGGAACAGGAAGTGGAAGTGGACGTCTATGACAGGAAGTGGACGTCTATGACAGGAAGCAACTCTAACCTGCTGCACCCTGTGTTTGGACAATGGGGCGTTGGACAGTGATCCAGATTTTTTTCACCATTTTCTGGCATTTTATCGATCAAACAACTAATCGATTAATCAAGAAACTAATTGTTTGATTAATCGACTATAAAAACCCTAATCTGCTGCACACCTGTTCCCTGTGGTTGGACCCCATTAAAACCCTAATCTGCTGCACACCTGTTCCCTGTGGTTGGACCCCATTAAAACTCTAATCTGCTGCACACCTGTTCCCTGTGGTTGGACCCCATTAAAACTCTAATCTGCTGCACACCTGTTCCCTGTGGTTGGACCCCATTAAAACTCTAACCTGCTGCACACCTGTTCCCTGTGATTGGACCCCATTAAACAACTCTAATCTGCTGCACTGCAGCAACAAAATAACAGATTGTTTAGAAAACTGAGTCCTTTGGAATGACTTAAATATTACCTGCTTCTCATGCAACCACACACTATTACATGCTAATAACTTGAACCAGTAAGTCCACATTCCAGCATGAAAAAAATATAATTATACAACAATTGGGTTCTATGTAACTATTTATTTGTTTTTGATTGGCCGAGAGACGTTCCATGAGTTGGAATATCCCTGGACATTTCAACTCAGACTCAGCACAGCTAATAATAAATCACTCCGCGATACAATGCGAAGATTTGACACCCAGCTGTCCACTATTTCAAGCAATGGGTTACTCCTTAGCAAACCATTACGAAACAGTGCTTCACCACATCTGTGGATTAAGCCACACAGTCAACTCAACGTAAGTAAGATAAACGAGGATGCTAATTGTTCTCAGCATTGCCAGCATTGTATATAATATGATTGTCACTTGGAGGAGACTTGTAAATAACTAACGTTAGCATAATTAGCTAACCACTGCTAACGTGCTAGCATCGTCACGTCAGGCTGTGCACAGTAGTGTAACATTTATTCACTATACATTAATAAAGTTGACTGGTTCTGCAATGTAGACTATGTTTCCGTTTTTTTTCCGTCCCTTACATGATATGGCCCAGTGTACAGTGGGCATCGCTTTCAAATGACCACTTCATTCGCGCATTACGCGGCGTGAAGCTGCGTGAAGCTTTAGTACCACTTTCAGCCACTGTGCGTCGCTCTGCCACTGTACATCGCTCTGCCTGCCGTCCCTTACATAATTGTTGCCGAGAGTAATCCCAGCCTAAGAATTCAATAACAAAATAAATCATGCATAATTAAACATTACCTCGATTTAGGCTACTTGGGTATGGCTTAAGGCTTGACTACCGCGAAAATCGAAATCGAAATTTGCTGTCTACATTAATGTCAGTGTTGGGGTTAACGCCTTCATAAAAAATCAAAACAGTGGTGTGATAATTGAGCCAGTAGAGAAATAACTGTTCAGAATTAATCTGTAGCCTTGGGTAGGCTTCTGCAGAAAACAATGTTGTTGCCGATTTAATACTATCTGGCGGCGTTTTTTAACAGGCTACGCAATAGAGGCTTAGACAACTATGACCCACGTTTTGGTTTAAGTAAATTAATTTGCCCTTCTTCTTGACTGCAATGTAGTCAATTGACTGCTTGACATGTCATTTTTATTTTTCTGTACGATAAACAATTACATCTGCTTTATGCCGCCAGAATTACATTCATATTTGGCTGACTGCAGGCCAGCCACTTCCCTCCCCATATTCCAAGATTAAGATAGTATGAAGTGCTTTTTGTATAGGCTACTATCATAAAATATAGTTAAAACGAATAGCTATTTGCAATTTGACAAAACACTGGTCCTCATTTTGCGAATGCAAGGACGATATGAGCCTGTTGCATTTAGTTAGATGTCCGAGTCACGCATAATGTTTGAAAACCTCTGGCTCGTAATCACAATAATTTAACACACGACAGTTGGATAACCTACTTCATCATGTCCCCATGCCTACATTTTTGTGAGTAGCATAGAGATCGTTAAAAACAATAAAGTATGGCTCTCCGTTTGGGACATCGAAAACGTATTAATTACTTCAACAGAAGGCCTCGAATGTTGTCTTGTTTGTGGAGCGCTTTGCTTCGCTTCTGTAATTTCGGCTTCATTGAAAATGAGGGCTTCCCTCAATGACCCTCCGAGAATAAATAAAGGTTGAATGAATGAATGAATGCAGGCTTGCCCAAAATAAAGGCATGTGGTTTGCGCAGCCTACAGTAAATAACAGACCCGCCAGAATGTGCGTTATGATGCTTTTTTTACGAGCAAGATGTTTTTGGTACCCTACGCACACTGCATGTTCTTAAATAACAATGATCATCAGTAATATTCGACCATTAATTTGGGTAAATGGGCAAGCGTGACCACCTTGATTGGCTGATTGGCTGATGATTGTAACGCGGGCATGATTCCAAACACCTCCCTTACGATGATGAGTGACAGGTCTCAGAATCGTTAAGCTACACAAGGGCGGAAGATGATGAACAACTGGGGCCGTGGCTATTCACAAAGGCTTTTATCTTACTACTAGGAGTAGGCTACTCCTAAATCGCATAAAGATTTTAGATTGGAGTTTTCTCTTAAAAGTTATTCACAAAGCCTTTCAGACAACTCCTAAACTAGGAGTAAGTCTTCGTGGCTGTGGATGGCGTCATTACTCATGCACGAGCTTGACTGAAGTGACCACCTTGATTGGCTGGCGATTGTAGCGGGAATTCCAAACACCTCTCTTCCGATGATGACTGACAGGTGACAGGTCGGAGAATCGTCGCTACACAAGTAGTCGCGAAGGACGGAAGATGATTAATAACTGAATAAAAAGGCCTAGCCTAAATGAATAAAGAGTAAAGGCAAAACAAATAGCTTAGTAGCCTAATGAAACATAGGCCTATGGATTGATGCAGTATGGATTGATGCAGCTGTCACCATATCCCTAGGCTACGTTTGCAAAGAGGAGAACATCTTAATTTGATTCACAATGAAACATTACATTTCATTTACATGTTAACAATGAGTAGTTTTGGTTGTTGTTGGTGGCGTTATTGCATCCCTTTTATGAATGCAAAATTGTCCCCTAGCGATTGGAAGCTCCTGTTAGCATAGGCTATTTCAAAACATCATAGCGTAAAATGCCACAAAAAAACTGTTTATGAATAGGTCTTAGTGAGTTAGGAGTCCTCTCGACTTAAGGTGTGCCAGACTTAGGTGCTACTTTTAGGTCTAAAATGCTTCGTGAATTACTTTTGTGAAAAAATTAGAGTCCTAAAGTTAGGGTGACAGGCCCATTATTTTTAGGAGTTGCTCCTAAATTAAGCCAGTTAGGAGCTACTTTTTTAGCCTTAAAATTCTTTGTGAATATGGCCCCTGAATAAAAGGCCTAGCCTAAATAAATCAAAGGCAAAACAAATAGCCTAGTAGCCCAATGAAACATACGGATTGATGTAGTATCTTGTAACATTATTAAATTATTCTGTTACTATGCCTACGTTTGCAAAAGAGAACATTTTAATTTGATTCACAATAATGTTACATTTAATTTACATGTTGACAATGATTAGCCTAGTTTTGGTTGTTGTTGGCGTTATTGCATGTTAGTTATGCCTACAATGCAAAATTGCTTCCTCGCGATTGGAAGCTCCTGTAGCTGCATAGGATTTCAAAACCGCAGGTTTGTGAATAGGTCTGTGAGTAAGGAGTCCTCTTGACTTCTTTTAAGCTGTCAGAGGTGGGAAGGTGTGATTTTTTTGGGAAGGGCGGGATTAACTGGGCACAATTGTCTGATGGCCCCCTTCCCCAATAGCGTGAATCGGGTGGTTAGTTAATAGGCCTATCATTGAAGATTTTTCCTGCCATCTAAAGGCACGAAGCATCTGTGAGGCCAAGCCTCACCAAGTAGCTCGTTTGTTTACAACTAACATTCCATTTAATTAAACTGATTTATAGGCTATGCCGAAATAGCTTTCAACATTTTTAATATTAGTGTCGGGTGAATTGAAATGTTCTCAAAGTAGCCTTATGGCTGAAAGCTCCTTTGGACACCAACCCCCCCCTCAAGCAATTTAACCATACAAACGCGCTTCCTGCACTCATTGTTTCAAAAGGAGTAATTTTGGCTTTGTCAGAACTGAAGAGCTGTGGACGACACGGCACGGTATGCCCAATTAAAATAAATGAACATAGCGCAACACAACACAGACCCCTCTCTAGTCAGTCACTGACTCTCCGGCAGTCACTGACCGTAACCTAGAATAAATGCATGGGGAAAAACACTTCCCCATGACAAAGACATCGTAAAACACTGAAAGTTAATATTTTGTCACTAGCAACATTCATCTGTCCTTTGTCAAATGTATTATGTTCCAAGTACCCTATGCGTAATTCTGCTTCATAAAGTTGAACAAATACATTTGCTTATTTCACAGAAAAATATAAATAGCCAGTCTACAGTGCAGAGTTGGTAAGTTATGGTAGGCCAACTTGCAGTGAACATACAAAGAGGGGAAATTATTTAGACATAATAGACATTATATAGACATAAGGCCGAACATGCAAGCGCCAATGAATCGTGCTCTCACGACAATCGCGCCGTTAAACTTAAATAGGTTAACATCACTCTAAGTTCGCCTTCAAGCAAGGAAAACGATGATTTGAAGACATCTGTTTCGTTGGAAGGGCAAGGGGTAGCAACAGGGCAACACAGAGACAGGCCCGATGGCAGGGCTGTTATGAGAGTATTAAAATATGGGATAGGCTATTCTACGGGAAAACATTAAAACGGCAAGACAGCGGGGAAAGTTAAAATACGTGATAAACACGGAAAAAGTTGGCATGCATTGTTTCGGTCCCCGTGCACAGGGATTATTTGTCATACTATTAATCACATATGATTATTTGTGAAATTGTGCAAACAGGCGCAACACATTTGAAAAGGAAGGACTGGTAGCATGCAAGCTCACGGGAAAGATTGATTTAAGAACGTTATCACAAAGTGTGTGGCTGTGGCGCGGGCGGAAGACAATTGGCAGGGGAGGGTCATGTCTTTTTTAACAATTCTGTCGGAGGGTCATTGAACAATTTCTAGCAGGCAAGAGAGGGTCATGCAACTTCCAACTGAAGCACTCAAAATTCCTCCGGTGGCCCCTTCAATAAATAACGATCAGTCCCTAGATTGCTGCTGGGCTATATGTCTTGGTTCTGTTAACAACTTATTGTCAAACGCATAGCCTATCTCGCGGTTGCATCCATTACAAACAAACATGCAATGTGAACGTCTGGGATTGGGGAGAGCACTAAATGCTCTACTGAATAAGCACGAAGTCAAACCTTTAAATGAAAAACACTCTTTAATAATCCAAAAAAATAAACCGCTAATGAAGTAAACTTGTGACCATCAAAAATCGTTTATCACTCGTAACTCCGTGATACCAGGACGTAACAGGAAGGCATTTGGCTGAGCAACGGAGGTTAATATGCTCCATGTTTTGTCCAAATGATGACTGTCTATCATCGTTGCACTCGGAGAAAACCGGAATGTTTCATTCGTCCCCGTTTCAATCGTCCCGGTTGTACCTACTCAAAACGCAGATATAACCTTATTATTCTAAGGTAGCGAAATAGCGTTCAGTATGATTCATGCCCAATTAATTCCCCCTGTTAAAGTGTTCGCCTTTGTAGTTTGGTTTCGTGATAGCCTATGATAAACGGCTTATGGCCAAATATGTGAAAACGTTAAAATACAGTAGGCGATAAACCCGGAAAAAGTTGACAGTGATTTTTTCATAATCACTTTGGAGGGTCATAGAAAAATGTATTGCTGGCGAGGGAGGGTCACGTCTTTTTGGACTAATGCTCCCAAAACTCCTCCTTAAATAAATAACGAACAGTCCCTAATGAAGTAAACTTGTGACCATCAAACGTTTATCGCCTGTAACTCCGTGATAACAGGGACGTAACAGGAAGGCATTTGGCTGAGCAACGGAGGTTAATATGCTCTATATTTTGTCCAAATGATGTCTGTCTATCATCGTTGCACTCGGAGAAAACTAGAATGTTTAATTCGTCCTGCGTCTCTACGGCTGCAAACGGGATTCACTCGCAGTTAACCAAATATTTCTTTATTAGGGCAGGGCAGGCATATTTCTGGCTATTAAATTATTTCTAAACCAGTCTGCTAAAGTCTGTAGTGAAGTCTGTGTAGGGTTTTCCAGGCTCCATTTCTTTTTACGAGACACCCTGCTCACTTGAGCCATCTACCGGTTGTTTGGGTTGTTGCAGCATCTCACTGGAAAAATACAAATTAAAGTCGCGTGATACCGCGTGATCCCACTCGCGGACAGCGAGTGAAGCTGGCCAAGTCGAAGCACTGCCCACTGTACTTGTAACATGCATGCAGCAAACCTAGATATGAATGTGATTTCAACATTTCTTTCAAGAAGACATGTAAACCACAAAGACCCATAATGAGGGGTCTGGAATGTTGGTTACCTAGCAACCAAGACGGTTAGCAATTCGGTTAGTGGCGGCAATTCTAAACCAGAACAAGACCCAAACCACAAGATTGTTGTGTTCTATGTATTCGCCGGTAGGTTGCGAAACCGCATTAATGATATAGGCAGTGTACCCCATAGCCTCCTTTTGGTTTACACAATGGCCGCCGCGTGAATGAGGCGAATAGCTCATAATGGTCCAATAGCAGCCCAGGGCTCTGCCTGGACGGGCGTACTTCCGTCAGATCACTTTAACGCGGTCTCTGTGTACTAACGTAGTGTGTGAATTTAAACAGGATAGCGTCCTCACAAATCTAACACCAACTCTGTGAACTTACCAGAAAAGAAGATAGCAATGTTTATATAGAACTTTACTGGTTTCTAATGAGACACAGTTCTCAAAGAACCCTCTACAGAAATGCATGGGGTTAGTTTATAACAATCCAAACAAACATAACGTGTGCACATCTAAAAGTAGGTGCTGGATAAAAAAGTAATACTGTACAAAGAAAAAAGGAATATCTTGTTTATTACCAGACTGATGAAGAGCTTAAGGCTCAAAATATTATGTATGGTGTAACTAATAAACAGAAATGTTACGTATGGAGTAACTCTGGTGTAACTCTAATAAACAGCAGAAAAAAGGTGTGTTATTTCATACCACCAAGTAGTCTACACACATATCCCAGCCATTCCTGTATGCCTCCCTATTCCATTCTCATTCCTCCCATGAATAGGAACATAGCTGCCCTGTATGCTGCCCCATTCACTTGAATAGGAACATAGCTGCCCTGTACGCTGCCCCATTCACTTGAATAGGAACATAGCTGCCCTGTATGCTGCCCCATTCACTTGAATAGGAACATAGCTGCCCTATACTGAGTGCAGCATTTGACACCATTGACCATAACATCCTATTAAAACGCTTGGAGGTTGAAGTTGGTCTCCAGGGTTCTGTTCTGCAATGATTCTCTTCTTATCTTAGTGATAGATCATTTTCAGTTAGTTTTAGGCAATTTCTCCTCTTCCTCTGCCCTTATAAAGTGTGGTGTTCCTCAGGGTTCCATTTTGGGCCCTCTTTTATTCTCTCTTTATATACTACCCCTTGGCTCAATTTTTTAAAAAAAAGGAGTAACATTCAGTATCACTGCTATGCAGATGACACTCAGTTTTACCTGCCTGTTAACACCAATGGCATTTGTTCTTTGGAGAATATTTTTAACTGTCTCAGTGACATCAAATGCTGGATGGCAAGAAATTTTCTTCAACTGAGCGAAAGTAAAACTGATATAATTATTTTTGGCCCTCAAGTGATGTTTCTATCTTGAAAAATGCACTAGGACCTCTCTCTGCAAACTGCCACAGTGAAGTAAAGAATCTTGGGGTTTTCTTTTGACTCCTCTTTAAATTTTAATAAGCAAATAAATAGTGTGGTCAAAGGCAGCTTTTTTCCAGTTAAGAACCATTGCAAAACTGAAGCCCTTTTTGTCCTTCTCCGATCTTGAAACTCTTATACATGCTTTCATAACTTCTAGATTAGATTATTGTAATTCATTATATGCAGGCCCTGACCCACTCCACTCTCAACAGACTTCAGCTAGTTCAAAATGCAGCAGCTAGATTATTAAGTGGCTCTAAGAAGCGTGAGCATATAACTCCTGTGTTGGCTAAGCTGCACTGGTTACCTGTGGGACACAGAGTTAAGTTTAAAATTTTACTTTTTTTCTTCAAAGCCCTCAGTGGTTTGGCACCTGGATTACATAGGTGACCTACTAATTCCTTACAGCACTCCAAGATCACTTAGGTCTTCATCTCAGAATCTTCTCTATATCCCCAAAACACGCCTTAAGACTAAGGGTGATAGAGCCTTCTCTGTTGTTGCCCCCCAACTCTGGAATAGCCTACCTGTACATATTAAGTCCTCTCCAACCATTGACTGCTTTAAGTCTAACTTAAAGACTTTCATTTTCTCCCAAGCTTTTAATCTACCTTAATACCCCCACACACACACACACACTCTTTATTCTTTATTTTATTTTTGACCAATTTGTGTATTATTTCAATTATTTATTTATTTTCCCCCCATGTTATATTGTTGTTGTACCATTGTCATTGTTTTATGTTTGTTTGTAAGCACTTTGGTTCAACTCAGTTGTTTTTAAATGTGCTATAGAAATAAAGTTGACTTGACTTGACTTGACTTATACGCCTCCCAATTCACTTGAATAGGAACATAGCTGCCCGATAACTGCCCAAAGTGCGTTATCAAGATGGCCGCCGAGTGGAGGGACTGTGGTGTAGCCCTATGGGTGTAGCATACCTGCTGGATCAGATGCATGCACTTGGATGACTGCACTCCATACGCATTGTTCACAACATGGGGGATGTCATGTTTAGCACATATGACGGCTAGTTCCTCCAGTCTAAAACACAGACACACACACACAGACAGACAGACACACACACACACACACACACACACACACAACGGTAAGACATGGAGATGCTATTGTGTTTAATTGGCTAATAAAGTGATGACACCCATTGTCATGGCAACCTGTCAGGGACGCGTGGAGCGAAACAGGAAGTGGTGGAATGGACACACAGGATGTTCTCCGCTCCGAGCTCATCGATCTTCTTCTGCACGGTGTCCAGGTCTGTCCGCAGCTCATCTCCTTCCAGAATGTTCTCAATCACAATTGGCTCAAAGCCTGTGAGACACACACACACACACACACACACACACAGGTGTGTTAGCCGTGCCCCATGTAGCGTTCACCTGCTGATAGCAACAGGTGTGTTAGCCGTCCCACCCAGCTCAGATGAGAACCCTGATAACAGCAGTAGACATGGTAGCAGTGTGACACACTCAAGTTCAAGTTATTTATTTGTCACATAAATGTATACAAAGTACAATATGTAGAAAAATGCTTTGTCTTTGTCTGTGACTTACATGGCTATTCAGTGTGTATATTAATGTAAATATGAATAACCAAATTAAACTAGAAATGCAATTCCGAGGAATTACACGAGGGGATGCAATCTGCTGGTTAGGGTGTTGGTGGGGCTGTTGAGCTTGCTGCTAGCTGGTTGGTTACTTAGCTAACTGAGCTAATCATTTTTAGCAGTTTTGCTAACAATGCTAACATGTAAACTATGCTAACCATGTTACTTAGCTAACTTAGCTAATCATTTTTAGCAGTTTTGCTAAAAATGCTAACTAGCATGCTAGCATGCTAAATATGCTAACCATGTTACTTAGCTAATCATTTTTAGCAGTTATGCTAACTATGCTAATTAGCATGCTAACTATGCTAACCATGATTAAGGGCACAGTGTGCATGTGGGCATGATTAGGGGCACAGTGGGCATGATTAAGGGCACAGTGGGCATGATTAAGTGGGCATGATTAAGGGCACAGTGGGCATGATTAAGGACACAGTGGGCATGATTAAGGACACAGTGTGCATGATTAAGGGCACAGTGAGCATGTGGGCATGTTTAAGGGAACAGTGGGCATGATTAAGTGGGCATGTTTAAGGGCACAGTGGGCATGATTAAGGGCACAGTGTGCATGTGGGCATGATTAAGGGCACAGTGGACATGATTAAGGGCACAGTGGGCATGATTAAGGGCACAGTGGGCATGATTAAGGGCACAGTGGGCATGATTAAGTGGGCATGTTTAAGGGCACAGTGGGCATGATTAAGTGGGCATGTTTAAGGGCACAGTGGGCATGATTAAGGGACACAGTGGGCATGTTTAAGGGCACAGTGGGCATGATTAAGGGCACAGTGTGCATGTGGGCATGATTAAGGGCACAGTGGGCATGATTAAGGACACAGTGGGCATGTGGGCATGATTAAGGGCACAGTGGGCATGATTAAGGACACAGTGGGCATGTGGGCATGATTAAGGGCACAGTGGGCATGATTAAGGACACAGTGGGCATGATTAGGGGCACAGTGGGCGTGATTAAGGACACAGTGGGCATGATTAGGGGCACAGTGTGCAAGTGGGCATGATTAAGGGCACAGTGGGCACTTTTTGAGACAACACGTTCTTAGGCCGGTTCCGTTCAGAATGCGTTGACCCTTGGTGCTATCTAGTGAACCATCCCACATGTGTGTGTGTGTGTGTGTGTACTTTGGTGCTATCTAGTGAACCAGCCCACATGTGTGTGTGGACCTTGGTGCTATCTAGTGAACCAGCCCACATGTGTGTGTGTGTGTACCTTGGTGCTATCTAGTGAACCAGCCCACATGTGTGTGTGTGTGTGTGTGTGTGTGCCTTGGTGCTATCTAGTGAACCAGCCCACATGTTTGTGTGTGTGTACCTTGGTGCTATCTAGTGAACCAGCCCACATGTGTGTGTGTGTACTTTGGTGCTATCTAGTGAACCAGCCCACATGTGTGTGTGTGTGTGTGTGTACCTTGGTGCTATCTAGTGAACCAGCCCACATGTGTGTGTGTGTGTGTGTACCTTGGTGCTATCTAGTGAACCAGCCCACATGTGTGTGTGTGTGTGTATGTGTACCTTTGTGCTATCTAGTGAACCAGCCCACATGTTTGTGTGTGTGTGTGTGTACCTTGGTGCTATCTAGTGAACCAGCCCACATATGTGTGTGTGTGTGTGTGTGTGTGTGTGTGTACCTTTGTGCTATCTAGTGAACCAGCCCACATGTGTGTGTGTGTGTACCTTGGTGCTATGTAGTGAACCAGCCCACATGTGTGTGTGTGTGTGTACCTTGGTGCTATCTAGTGAACCAGCCCACATGTTTGTGTGTGTGTGTGTGTGTGTGTGTGTGTGTGTGTACCTTGGTGCTATCTAGTGAACCAGCCCACATGTTTGTGTGTGTGTGTGTGTGTACCTTGGTGCTATCTAGTGAACCAGCCCACATGTGTGTGTGTGTACTTTGGTGCTATCTAGTGAACCAGCCCACATGTGTGTGTGTGTGTGTACCTTCGTGCTATCTAGTGAACCAGCCCACGTGTGTGTGTGTGTGTGTGTGTACCTTGGTGCTATCTAGTGAACCAGCCCACATTTCCACCAGTTTAGAACCAAACTAAGGATCGTCATTAACAATGGGTGTTGCATGTGTGTGTGCCTGCGGCGACAATGGCCTTGTGCGTGTGTGTGTGTGTGTGTGTGTGTGTATCTGCGGTGACCATAGGCTTGTGTGTATGTGTGTGTGTGTGTGTGTGTGTGTGTGTGTGTGTGTGTGTGCGTGTGCGTACCTGAGGTGACCATAGCCTTGTGTGTGTGTGTGTGTGTGTGTGTGTGCCTGCGATGACCATTGCCTTGTGTGCGTGTGCGCATGCGCCTAAACCTCGATGACCATTGCCTTGCCAATGAGTATTATGTGCAATGGTGGTGTGTGTGTGTGTGTGTGTGCCTGCGATGACCATTGCCTTGTGTGCGTGTGCATGTGCGCCTGCGATGACCATTGCCTTGTGTGCGTGTGTGTGCGTGTGGTGTGTGTGTGTGCGTGTACCTGCGATGACCATAGCCTTGTGTGTGTGTGTGTGTGCGTGTGTGCATGTGTGTGTGCCTGCGATGACCATTGCCTTGTGTGTGCGTGCGTGCGTACCTGCGGTGACCATAGCCTTGTGTGTGTGTGTGTGTGTGTGTGCGTGTACCTGCGGTGACCATAGCTTGTGTGTGTGTGTGTGTGTGTGTGTGTGTGTGCATGTGCCTGCCATTGCCATGACCATTGCCTTGTGTGTGCGTGCGTGCGTACCTGCGGTGACCATAGCCTTGAAGCAGGACTTCTGGTCGATTCGCGGCCACAGGATGTAGCGTGCCCCCGGGCGCCTGTGCCTCAGCGTCAGGAAACACAGCGTCAGACTCATCCCTGTCGCCATGGGAACCACAAAACAGCAGGAGGCACTCCGCACACCTAAAGACACAAACACACATTCACATGGACATGCACACACACACAGGTGTCATACACGTTTGCTTGAGACAGTGTATGTGTGTGTCTGTGTGTGTGTGTGTGTGTGTGTGTGTGTGTGTGTGTGTGTGCGTAACAGAGGGTGAACCTTTGAACATTAGTAAATATCAGACTGCAAATGCAAACACAGGCTGATGTTTGTTTAAATGGACCAGGACACTCAGGTCTGCACACATACGCTAGATGCTGCACAGCTGCAGACCATGTGTGTGTGTGCGTGTGTGTGTGTCCAGTTAATCAGTAAATGGTCTGGTACCAGTGTAACGGTAGCCAGCTGTGTGTATGTGTGTGTATGTATAGTATAGTATATATACTCTTTTGATCCTGTGAGGTCTCTGCTTTTATCCCAATCCGTGAATTAGTGAAACACACTCAGCCCACAGTGAACACACAGTGAGGTGAAGCACACACACTAATCCAGGCGCAGTGAGCTGCCTGCTACAACAGCGGCACTCGGGGAGCAGTCAGGGGTTAGGTGCCTTGCTCATGGTCATTGCTGCATAGGAGAGCAGCACTAAACCACTTCCCCCGCCCACATTTTTCCTACTGGTCGGGGATCAACTGGCAACCCTTCAGTTACAAGCCTGAAGCCCTAACCAGTAGGCCACCTCCAGCATGAGTAAATTCTACAGACAGAAGGATATTTGTGTGTGTGTGTGTACAGTATACAGTATGTGTGTGTATGTGTGTGTTATACAGACAGAAGGAGATGTGTGAGTGTGTGTGTTATACAGACAGGAGGAGATGTGTGTGTGTGTGTGTGTGTGTGTTATACAGACAGAAGGAGATGTGTGTGTGTGTGTGTGTTATACAGACAGAAGGAGATGTGTGTGTGTGTGTGTGTGTGTTATACAGACAGAAGGAGATGTGTGTGTGTGTGTGGTGTGTGTGTGTGTGTGTGTTATACAGACAGACGGAGGTGTGTGTGTGTGCGTATCAGTGTGTGTGAGACAGACACAGACAGACGGAGGTGTGTGTGTGTGTGTGTGTGTGTGTGCGTATCAGTATGTGTGTGTGTGTGTGTGTGTGTGATACAGACAGACGGAGGTGTGTGTGTGTGTGTGTTCTACAGACAGAGGGAGGTGTGTGTGTGTGCGTGTTATACAGACAGACGGAGGTGTGTGTGTGTGCGTATCAGTATGTGTGTGTGTGTGTGTGTGAGACAGACACAGACAGACGGAGGTGTGTGTGTGTGCGTGTTATAGACAGACGGAGGTGTGTGTGTGTTATAGACAGACGGAGGTGTGTGTGTGTGCGTAACAGTATGTGTGTTTGTGTGTGATACAGAGGGACAGAGGTGTGTGTGTGTGTGTTATACAGACAGACAGAGGTGTGTGGGGGCCTCACACACCTGACTGCCTGATTATGTCCAGCACCACGGAGTTGGTCAGCTTGTTGAGGAGACTGGAGCCAGCAGCTTTGGGCTGGACGGCAGCAATGTCCCCGGATCGCCCGATACCATGGATAAGTCTGAAGAACACAAAACACACACACACACACACACACACAGTAGGCTGCAGTAGTCCTGTAGAAGCCTTGTGGTAGTGTCCCCATAGTCACCTATACTAACGTGACCTTAGTAGACTGCTGTAGTGTAACCCTGCAGTATTCTAGCGCTAGTATCCCCAGACCGGACCCCGGACTCACCTGTAGTGACACCAGGCTACCACACTGGACCCCGCACTCACCTGTAGTGTCGCCGGGCTACCAGACTGGACCCTGCACTCACCTGTAGTGACGCCGGGCTACCACACTGGACCCCGCACTCACCTGTAGTGTCGCCGGGCTACCAGACCGGACCCCGCACTCACCTGTAGTGACGCCGGGCTACCACACCGGACCCCGCACTCACCTGTAGTGACGCCGGGCTACCACACCGGACCCCGCACTCACCTGTAGTGTCGCCGGGCTACCAGACCGGACGCGACTCGGCCCTCCCGTTCGCCAACCCCGCAGTTCCCCAGGAAGTTGTTGCTGTCCATAACGGCTAGCTCGTTCAGGAAGAGCTCGATGGTGCTCTCGCTCCAACCCTCCTCCGGACACTTACCCTGCCGGGAGACAAGCGCAGACGGCAGGGGTGACCGATGGACTAGTGCCGGTTGGGGACGTGCAACTGGCACTAGCTACGGTCCAATGACTGTATATAGATTGACAGCGCATTGTCCGTTAAACGTGAAGCCATCTACAGCCATTGCCACGGTCAGTAACGTTACTGGCATTCTGTGTTGACTGAGAAAAGACTGTTTACCTGTTCCAGCAGAACCCTGATCAGCTGTTCGTGCCCGCGCCGAGCCTGGGAGCCCTGCCTTACGTATGAAGATGACACTATCTTCTCACTCAAAGAGAAATTCTCGCTGTTCATGTTTGTGTTGGTCTGGTCTTCACCTGCCCGAACTCTTGTTGGGACAGTAACTTTTCCGCGATGACTAAGGTTAGCAGATAACGTTATAGCTTCTCTCAACGGCTAACTTCATGCACAACTAAGTGGCGTAACTAGACCACAAACGATGGATATATTACCCGCAAAACCAACAGAAACTACCGTTACGTGCTTAAAAAGAAAGTCAAGTCAGGTAACATGCAGCATGTACTCTTCAGTGGGTACTCTTCCGTGTTGGTCTGACGTCATGTGATACTATTCTTCAAAATAAAAGTTATATTTCGGGTTATTTCAAGTTAAAGGTCTAAGGACACCTGCTACCTGCTAAGTCATGTCGCATTAAACATATTGTAATAGTTTTCGCCTGGATTTATTAAGGATCATAAGTATGTTGAATCAACCTTAGACTCACTCACAAAATGCTAATCACTGTTCTATTATGAATTCTCAGAGACGATGTTCCCAGTCACTTGGTTGGGCACATCCTGTCCGATTTGCATGACAGGCATTCTGGGTAGAATAAGACGAAGCTACACAGGCAACTTGTTTAGTATGTGACCCACCCACCCATAAATGTAATAACCAAGTAGACATGGACTATCATTTATTTCAGAAACAGATGTGACACAGACACAGAGCACATACCGTGAAGGTTTATTTGTGCTGCTTAGTATGAAAACAAAACAGCACTGAGAGCAGCACTGATACTTTACTGAAATGGAATACTGAAATGGACTGCATTTGTAAAACACTTTAGGGCATACACCGATGAAATGGACTGCATTTGTAAAACACTTTAGGGCATGCGGCGATGAAATGGACTGCATTTGTAAAACACTTTAGGGCATACACTGAAGGCACTGGCTGCCATGCAAGGCGCCAATCTGCTCATCGGGAGGACCAAACAGAATCATTACCACACACACACACACACACACACACACACACACACGCACACACGCACACACACACTCACACACGCACACAAACATACACACACACATACACAAGTACACAGACACACATACACATTCTCAACTACACACAAGTACACTCCAAACACACATTCACACATACACTCATTAATATGTCCAACTACAGGCACTTTTGGCCATTGCCATACCCAGATACTTTTGGAGACTTTTGGCACAATGTATCCAAAATACACACAACTATGCTTTTTTTGTCACTTATTTTGCATAGTTTTGCATTTTGCAAGTTACAGCTGTGGTGGAAATGACGTTGAACTAAATGTGACCCCAGTGGTCAACGCCACATATCAACAGGGCTAAATGTGACCCCAGTGGTCAACCCCACATATCAACAGGGCTAAATGTGACCCCAGTGGTCAACCCCACATATCAACAGGGCTAAATGTGACCCCAGTGGTCAACCCCACATATCAACAGGGCTAAATGTGACCCCAGTGGTCAACCCCACATATCAACAGGGCTAAATGTGACAGAGAGGAGCCACATGAGAGATACATACATATGGCCACATACATGAGATACATATGGCCACATACATGAGATACATACATATGGCCACATACATGAGATACGTACATATGGCCACATACATGAGATACGTACATATGGCCACATACATGAAATACATACATATGGCCACATACATGAAATACATACATATGGCCACATACATGAGATACATACATATGGCCACATACAATGAGATACATATATATGGCTACATACATGAGATACATACATATGACCACATACATGAGATACAAATGGCCACATGAGATACAAATGGCCACATACATGAGATACATATGGCCACATACATGAGATACAAATGGCCACATACATGAGAGATTGCAGGAGACTGAGCTGTAGTGTATATGTGTGTGTGTGTGTGTGTGTGTGTGTGTGTGTGTGGGTCTTACCAGACTGAGATTGCCGGAGACTGAGCTGCAGACAGCACTGCTGGACCCTCTGCTCAGGTCACTACACTCAGTGCGCTCACTGATGGGCTGATCGGCCTACCACCGAACTCTTACATGAATACTGAGCTTGAATTTCCCCTTGGGGTTTAATAAAGTATCTATCTATCTATGTATCTATGTATCTATGTATCTATCTATCTATCTATCTATCGAGCAGCAAACGCAGGGCTATTCTTTATTTATGACGCCCATGGGCCTTAAATAAACTAGATGTACCGCATAGCGGTACAAAATATGACCGCCGCTCAGTCCTGTACATCCATTCCGCGAAAATAAATCATATAAATGAATTTGTCTCTATCTTCTACTCCATCCCCCACTCTTGAAACTTTTGTGTATGCTTGTTTGGAATGTGTGTTTGCGGGCCGCACACAAAGTAGCCTACTGGTGCTGCAAAGGTGAATAGATTTGTAGCACTTGCCAAAAGATGTGTAGCATTGTTATAAAACCTTTAAAATATCTAAACAATCACAAGTAGGGCAGTTCATCACAGTCCATCCATTGCAACTGGACTGATGAAAGGTACACCTTTAGGCTACATTGTATTTGGGAAAAGCAGAAGGTAGCAGCATAATGTATTTATTTATTTGTTTTCTAAACAAAACAATCCCTGTCAGTTCCATGCCGTTTTCAACAGCTATCAAGAAGAGAGGTCATGTCATGGATTTGTGTGAATGTTTCTTCACAATAGAAATTGTTTAATTTTGCAATTGAGATATGCACGCACTGGCGCCCCCCCGACGTGTTTCGCCCCGGTTTCAGAGCTATTCTAAATGCAAAAATGCATGGAGGGAGTTATGACAAAACCGTGACTGTTAATAAACTATAGGCTATATAAGGTAGGCCCTATGCTTAGGCCTATTACACAACATAAATTGTCACTAGGCTATGCTGGCGACCCAAATAAAATATCCTTTGGGAACCAATGGCTTACAGTATCAAGCGGACTTAAGCTGCCACCTCTTGGCGAAAAGTTAATAGTTTTGCATATCAGTAGTAATACATTTCACGCAGCTGTGTGAATCACGGAAAGCGACACTTCTAAATGGAACCCAACCCACTGTACAGTAGCTCAAGGTCTATGGCTAAAGCAGCCATAATGAAAGCGTTATCATTGTTTACATACTTCACACACACGTGTTTTTTAATCGCCTAGACTACTACTACCAAGCTGGAATCAAAGCACATCAACTCCCCTCTCACACCCTAAACACGCACTTCGAACAAACAAAAAGCATCTCAGTCTCACGGTATAGCCATAGGCAAAACTGTATTGGACCGGTGTAATGTTGGTACTAAATCATCGCAAAGAATGATTTTTGTATCACGTGCAACAAATATGTGTAGGTACAGCCCTGGCCAGGGGCCTGTACTACGAAGCGGGGTGACTGGCTTATCCGGGTAACTTCGAGAGTAACTTGATGACGTGTGGCGTAACTTCCCGATTAACCCCTACTACGAAAGCTGGATATGTTTTAACCGAGGTATGCTGCCATGGCAATTTACGCTGCATCTCAAACCTGCTCCAAGCAGGTTATGTTCTTGGTTAACCCGAGGTTTCCGTTAATCACACCCTTTATAAGTACCACCCCTCCACTAACAATTTCTCCCGAGACATGTCGGCGTACCTGGATGATCCATAGGCTACGACATTGGAGCGCAAATCGCGAGGGACTCTCTTCGCAGGACGAGGGGTTTTAGAGACCGCCAGAAAATATATATAGCCTACCCGGTCGATATTCTCTATAAAGATATAGATTGTCAGCGAGGGAATTTGTTATCTTATTCGTTATCTAAAAAAGGGCACCCCCCCCCCAAAAAAAAAAAAAAAAAAAACTCACGGGCTATATGCAGGACTGAGAATAACGGGGTCTTTTTTTAAATATATATACACAAAGAAGTAAAACACTGAAATACAGCACTCAATCACCTTAACTTATCATTATATTTTTAATGGCCACTAGTGGTATTTATGTTCTGCTTAGGCAAGATCTTTGAAATGACCTCTAAAATAGCCTATGTTTTTTTAGATTACAATTATTTAGCATGCAGCTCTTTAACCCTGTACTTTCTAGCATGGTACTCTCATCTCATATTTGGTTTCATCACTTAGGCCTACCCGTCCTCTGTGCCTCCTCCTGGTCCACATTTTCCTCACATGTTCTGGAGGCTTGTGACTGCTCCTCATCTTAAATGTAATGTAATTATGAAGCCATTAGTAGGCTAAAATATGAGTCTGATTAATTAATCAATTCGTCTACACAGTGTCATGTCATCTTTATCACAGTGCAAAGTCTCTGTCTCACCTGCTGGTTGGCTTTTTCGCAGCCAATCCTGCAGTGATTGCTGCCTCCCTGAATTGTCTCTCTCTCTCCTGAATCTGACTCTTTTCAGTGGGCATCTTGGCTTCAAACAATACCCAAAATACTAGTGATAGGATTTATGCATTTAACCATTTTGAATAAAATAATTAATGTGATGCATTACTTCCATCATTCATTCTTCTTGCTAATTTATAACTAGATGTACCGCAGAGCCGCCCAGTCCGGCACATTTTTTCCACAAAAATAAGTCACACTTGGCAAATTGTGTTCATTTCCTCCTTTGTTCCTGCTTAGCTTCAGTAATTCATCAAAGTCAGGGTATCTGCTGGTCTGACCGCTGGCTAAAAACAAAAGGTGAAAGGCATATATGATTCTAATTGTCTCACTGAATTGCATTATCCACACTCAATTGCATTATCCACACTCAATTCTCACTGGTATCTGCTAGACAACAAGTACCAAAACATGATTAGTTCATAGATTTCACATGTAAAATACATTTTATATAATGTGCATGCATGCGTACATCTACTGTGTGTGTATGTGGCATACGTATGATTATTGTGAATGTATGTGTGTGAATATCTGTTTATGCACATGTGTGCATATGTAATTGGTTAACATGACCCCTGGAGGCAAACATATGCAAAAAAATGGTCACCCTAGGCCCTACGGTTCTCAAGATATTCACAGAAAACTCTGTTGGTGTACGGTCACTAAATGTACACATAAATTATTTTATTGTATGGCCCCCCATAAACGAAAGTTCACGAAACTTGGCATGCATTCGGAGGGTGTCATAATGATCCTACACTTTCAATTTCGTGCAGTTTTGACCATGTCAGCCAGAGATATTGTGATTAAAACACCTAATTTTTTTGCTTTTAATTTTTAACTAGGTGGCGCTATACATGAAATAAGTGGAAATGGGATGGGTTGACATGGCCCCTTAAGTCCAACATACAAAAAAAGGTGGTCCTCCTAGGCCCTAAGGTTCTCGAGATATTCACAGAAAACTGTCTCCGGCCACCTACAGGCCAGTTGGGGTACAGTAACAAATTAATTTATTGTGTGGCCCCCCATGAACGGAATTCCACGAAACTTGGCGTGCATTCAGAGGGTGTCATAATGATCCTACACTTCCAATTTCGTGCAGTTTGGACCATGTTAGTTCACAGATACCTGCGATTACAACACCTCATTTTTACTTTTTTGTTTTTAACTAGGTGGCGCTATACATGCAATGAGTGGTTATGGAATGGGTTGACATGGCTCCTTAAGATCAACATACAAAAATAAGGTGGTCCTCCTAAACCCTACGGTTCTCGAGATATTCACAGAAAACTGTGTCTGCCCTACCCTCCTTTCGGATTGACAGATGAAAACGAAAAACGATGGTTCCATGCTATCCATGTGGGGTTACATACCCACCAAGTTTCGTGTACCCCGGTCTTTCAGTGTCCCGGAACAATACACGATAAAAGATGAAAGCAAACTCGGATCAAATACGTTTATGGTTCATTCATAGCAGGCGCTTTTATCCACGACTTACAATCATTAAACATTATTTTAACATTAAAATGAACAATGTATAGTAGTCATATGGCCAGAAAAATAAACACATAAAGCAGGAAAATGTATTTGTTAGAAACAAGTAGGCGGTTTTGGTTTTTCTGTGACTGAATTATCCATTAAAGAGTATTCCACATTAGTCTTACACAAAACTCTTACACAATTGTGTTAAGATGCATTAATTGAATATCTTTATTTGATTAAAACGTCAGGTAAAATCAACAGTGCATTCAGAGCAATAATCAAGCACATAATTCATGGAGACCAATAATAAATGAACTGGGGCAATGGCATCTATTCAAGATTAAGGTTGGCTGCGTGGTGGGGGAAGCTGGTGGAGGGGGCAAGAGGCTGGCGGGCAGTGGATGGGTCTCCAGCGCCCTCTGGCTGTGTTGACTGGATGTGCGTAGAACACATGGTCTCCAGCGCCCTCTGGCTGTGCTGACTGGATGTGCGTAGAACACATGGTCTCCAGCGCCCTCTGGCTGTGCTGATTGGATGTGCGTAGAACACATGATCTTTGAGGGCATTCCAAAATGACCACTTCACCTTCAGTTGAGAACAGCTAGAACCAGAAACAAACTTTTTGCCAAACTCTCACTGCTAATCTTAAACTGTGTGTGTGTGTGTGTGTGTGTGTGTGACTCCGCTCATCTTAAACTGCTCTTGGAGTCTGCCAGTAGGCACTTGGAGAAATATTCAGACTGCCCTATAAGACATGAGTCCATTACCCACTACACCTCCTATCCACCGCAGACAACACAGATACGGAATATTACACATTGTAATATAAAGACCTCTAGTATATTAACATTATAATCATTAGTATTACTTCTAACATAAGTATTTTATTACTTATTCATTCATTTAGGTGTGTGTGTGTGTGTGTGTGTATTATTCCATGTACAGCACATTTGCTGACTCTTTTGGAATAACAACCTAATTGGAGACGATGGCCAAGTCCCGTCTACTGACTGAATGCTGATTGGGTTTTCCACACTGGTCTACGTTAAAAAAAACGACTTGATTGGTCGCCTTGCTGGGGGTGGGCTGAACAGAGCCCCGCCTCCTCTGCATTTTAGTGCAGCCAAGGAGACTGGGCAGGAAGTGCTACAGAGTCACCAAGGCAACCTACCAGGGCAAGCCGTAAAATACATAAGCCAGCCACATGATTTGTGCGTTTGAGTTTGGCGGAGCAGTAAAACCTACAGAGCAGTAGAACCTTTAGCAAGTCACGGCCTTCGGACGAAATTCGGACGGCGCCACGGGCTTCCTGTTCGCCACCTGGTGCCTGTGATGAGACCAGGGCGTGGCGTAGACGCACCTGTGATGAGACCAGGGCGTGGCGTAGACGCACCTGTGATGAGACCAGGGCGTGGCGTAGACGCACCTGTGATGAGACCAGGGCGTGGCGTAGACGCACCTGTGATTGGAACAGGTGTAGACGCACCGGTCATGACATCAGGTGTAGACGCACCTGTGATGTTGGCAAACGCTGAGGTAGGATTAGATTCTGGGCCGTGTTAGCGAGCTCTGTTAGCAACCGTATGGAGCTGTGAGTAGCAACTCTAGATTAGTTGGTCATTTCAAAACACTTGAAAAGAGTTCCTTGCGCTAGTGAACCAGAGCAGCACTGAACAAACAAACAAACAAACAAACAAACAAACAAACCACACGCACACACGCATGCACACAGACACAGGGGAAAACAGAAGTGTACAGTTGAGAGCAGAAGACGGTCTGCTCCTAAACGACAACAGAAAGAGACGTAACTAAAGAGAGGACAGAAGGGTTGGGTCTCCATGGCAACAGGAGGACACGGAACCAAAGAGAGGACAGAAGGGTTGGGTCTCCATGGCAACAGGAGGACACGGAACTAAAGAGAGGACAGAAGGGCTGGGTCTCCATGGCAACAGGAGGAACGGAACCAAAGAGAGGACAGAAGGGTTGGGTCTCCATGGCAACAGGAGACCACGAAATTGGGTCTCCAAAGAGAGGACAGAACAGTTGGGAGAGAGGACAGAAGGGTTGGGTCTCCATGGCAACAGGAGGACACGGAAATAAAGAGAGGACAGAAGGTTGGGTCTCCATGGCGACAGAAGGCAGTAACTAAGAGAGGACAGAAGGGTTGGGTCTCCATGGCAGCAGGAGACGCGGAACCAAAGAGAGGACAGAAGGGTTGGGTCTCCATGGCAACAGGAGGACAGCGGAACTAAAAGAGAGGACAGAAGGGTCTCCATGGCAACAGGAGGACACGGAACTAAAGAGAGGACAGAAGGGCTGGGTCTCCATGGCAACAGGAGGACACGGAAATAAAGAGAGGACAGAAGGGCTGGGTCTCCATGGCAACAGGAGGACACGGAAATAAAGAGAGGACAGAAGGGTTGGGTCTCCATGGCAACAGGAGGACACGGAACTAAAGAGAGGACAGAAGGGCTGGGTCTCCATGGCAACAGGAGGACACGGAAATAAAGAGAGGACAGAAGGGCTGGGTCTCCATGGCAACAGGAGGACACGGAACTAAAGAGAGGACAGAAGGGCTGGGTCTCCATGGCAACAGGAGGACACGGAAATAAAGAGAGGACAGAAGGGCTGGGTCTCCATGGCAACAGGAGGACACGGAACTAAAGAGAGGACAGAAGGTTGGGTCTCCATGGCAACAGGAGGACACGGAAATAAAGAGAGGACAGAAGGTTGGGTCTCCATGGCAACAGGAGGACACGGAACTAAAGAGAGGACAGAAGGGCTGGGTCTCCATGGCAACAGGAGGACACGGAAATAAAGAGAGGACAGAAGGGCTGGGTCTCCATGGCAACAGGAGGACACGGAACTAAAGAGAGGACAGAAGGGTTGGGTCTCCATGGCAACAGGAGGACACGGAAATAAAGAGAGGACAGAAGGTTGGGTCTCCATGGCAACAGGAGGACACGGAACTAAAGAGAGGACAGAAGGTTGGGTCTCCATGGCAACAGGAGGACACGGAACTAAAGAGAGGACAGAAGGTTGGGTCTCCATGGCAACAGGAGGACACGGAACTAAAGAGAGGACAGAAGGGCTGGGTCTCCATGGCAACAGGAGGACACGGAAATAAAGAGAGGACAGAAGGGTTGGGTCTCCATGGCAACAGGAGGACACGGAACTAAAGAGAGGACAGAAGGGTTGGGTCTCCATGGCAACAGGAGGACACGGAACTAAAGAGAGGACAGAAGGGTTGGGTCTCCATGGCAACAGGGGTTGGGTCTCCATGGCAACAGGAGTGACACGGAACCAAAGAGGAGACAGAAGGGCTGGTCTCCATGGCAACAGGAGGAACCTTGAACCAAAGAGAGACAGAAGGGTTGGGCCCCCATGGCAACAGGAGGACACGGAAATAAAGAGAGGACAGAACAGTTGGGGGGAACGTGTGCGTTTAGGATGGTTCATCCGGAAAGACGGAGCAGGTCTTCTCTCAGGTCCTCTCTACTCGGTGGCCATCTTGCGGATCATGTAGTTGAGGATGCCGCCGTGGTGGTAGTAGGTCAGCTCCACGTCCGTGTCGAAACGCATCCGTGCCTGGAAGGACTTCCCAGTGTCCAGCTGCAGAGGGGCACACAAGAGCAGGGCTTTATTACTGTGTGTGTGTTCACGTGTGTGTGTGTGCGTGTGTGTGTGTGTGTGTGCTTGCGTACGTGTACGTGTGTGTGTGTGTGTGTGTGTGTGTATGTATATGTTACCTTGATGTCCACCAGCATGCGTGGCGTGAGCTGTGGGGGGATGACCACAGTGTAGCGCTCCTGGCAGGTGTGTGTGTGTGTGTGTATGTTACCTTGATGTCCACCAGCATGCGGTGGAGCTGTGGGGGGATGACCACAGTGTAGCGCTCCTGGCAGGTGTGTGTGTGTGTGTGTGTGCGCGCGGGCGCAGGCAAGGCAGTGTGTTACCTTGATGTCCACCAGCATGCGTGGTGTGAGCTGTGGGGGGATGTACACAGTGTAGCGCTCCCGGCAGGTGTGTGTGTGTGTGTGTGTGTGTGTGTGTGTGTGTGTGTGTGTGCGCAGTCCCTTGATGTCCCCAGCACGCTGGTGAGCTGTGGGGATGTACACAGGAAGGCCCCCTGGCAGGTGTGTGTGTGTGTGTGTGTGTGTGTGACAGCCATCTGATGTCCACCAGCACGCGGGTGAGCTGTGGGGGGGATGACCACAGTGTAGCCCTCCCGGTGAGGGCCCAGCCAGCCCGGTTCCAGGGAGATACTCCAGAGGCATGATGCCCATGCCAACCAGGTTGCTACGGTGAACTCACCATACCAACCAGGTTGATGCCCTGAGACGAAAGAGAGAGAGAAAAGATGCTTGATGGAGTGATGTTGATGTGTGTGTGAGAGTGCGTGATGTGTGTGTGTGAGTGTGTGTGTGTGTGTGTGTGGAAAGTGATGCGTGTGTGTGTGTGTGCGCGTGCGATGCGTGTGTGCGTGCGCGCGTGCAAGTGCGTGTGAGTGATGCGTGCGCGTGTGTGCGCGCGTGATGCGATGCGACGCGCGGATGCGCGCAGCGCGAGTGTGTGTGGAGAGTGCGCGCGATGCGCGCGCGGAGATGCGCGCGATGCGCGATGCGCGATGCGAGATATGCGCGCGATGCGCGCGATGCGATGCGCGCGATGACGCGCGCGCGATGCGTGCGCGATGAGTGTGTGTGTGAGTGAGTGTGTGTGATGAGTGTGTGAGTGTGCGTGCGATGCGCGATGCGCGATGCGTGTGTGTGGTTTCTCTCTGTGTGTATCTGAATGAGCTTCCAAGCAGGAAGGCACTCTCTTAACTAGAGACTGATTCAGGCATGTGAAGGGGCAGCCCCAGCCCGGGGTCCTCACCAGAAGGAAGGGTCCTTTGGCAGCCCAGTCTCTGGAGCTCCCAGAGCCGTACTCCTTCCCAGCAAGCACCAGGAGAGGGTAGCCGTCCTTCTGATAGCGCTCGGCAGCATCAAACACGTCCATCTACACACGCACACAACACACACAGACACACGGATACAGACACATATAAACACACACACGCACATGCTCACACACACAAGTACGCACACGAGCACACGCACACAAACAGACTATTTAAAAATTGATGGTTTCCCAAAATTGAAGACAGAATTATTACATGAGTATACATATATTTACACACCAAAGACCAACACACACACACACAAACACACACACTCACCGTCTCTCCTGTGGGCTGGTAGAGTGTTTTGGGCTTGTTGCCCAGAACCTGTTGAGAAGGGCTGGATGCTGGCATAGGTTCCATCGAAACATGACCGGGCCATTCCCCGCCTGAGTCAGATGAGTTAAACCCTCAACGAGGGCTCAGCCTACAGGAACACCGCCTTACAGAGTGAGTGTGTGTGTGTGTGTGTGTGTGTGTGTGTGTGTGTGTGATGCGGAGGCATGGGGGGGGGGGTGGAGTGTGTGTGTGCAGGTGTGTGTGAGGAGGTGAGGAGGTATGGGTGTATGGGGGTGTGTGAGTGTGTGTGTGTGTGTGTGTGTGTGTGTGTGTGAGTGTGAGTGCGTGAGTGTATGGGTGTATGGGGGTGTGTGTGTGTGAGTGTGAGTGCGTGAGTGTATGGGTGTGTGTGTGTGTGTGTGTGTGTGTGTGTCTGTCTGTCTGTCTGTGTTGACTGTGTATGTATCAGTGGCGGTTGCTGCTCTTTGGAATAGGGGAAGCTCTGATAAAAATGGTCATTTATGAAATGAATATTATTAAGGTGCTATATTGTTATTTGAGGGCAAAAGTCCCAAAACCCAGAATGGACCAAACAGTATAGAGTTCTGAGACATGGCAGCTGGCTTGGCTACAGGCTACAGGCTACAGGCTATTTGGGAGCTATTTGGTAGCCTACTAGACTATTCTATTCCCTTAGGCTATTTGGTAGCCTACTAGACTATTCTATTCCCTTAGGCTATTTGGTAGCCTACTAGACTATTCTATTCCCTTAGGCTATTTGGTAGCCTACTAGACTATTCTATTCCCTTAGGCTATTTGGTAGCCTACTAGACTATTCTATTCCCTTAGGCTATTTGGTAGCTTACTAGAGTTATTTCCCTTAGGCATAAAAAAAAAAAAGGTTTGGTTCCTGTTGGTTGGTTTTTTTTTTTTTTTTTTCCCCCAGTGGCAAGGGTAGAAAATCAGTCCCTCCAGGATTTTCAATTTGGTTTTTGAGACTGTTTCGACCTAAAACCCTGGATGGAAGTTTTCATGTGTTTTTAGCTGTTTCTTGTGGAGAAATTATGGAGGAAGTGAAAATTGCAAAAAATAGTTATGATTTTTTTTTTATTATTTAGGGCAATTAAGGTTAGTAAGACCAAAATCACACTGATAATCTTGATGCTTATTAAAAAAAAGGATAATCAAAGGTAAACAGTAAGGATTACAGAAAATCAAAGTAGGCCTACTTTATTTGTGAAAATGTTTGACTGAGGTAATTCACAAAGCAGTATAACCTTTTCGTGAGAACTGTCCAAAAAAGACAGTCACCTAAAGAGATGGCATCATGGTCATATGTTTCAATACATTCATTTATTTTTGTAATTCATATTAAGTTCATATCTTTTTTTGCATAATTCATAGTCTGTGGCCTGCATAATTACTAATAGCCAAGTAAGTATCTAGTAATTTCATATTGATGTAAACTATTTGACTACACTTCTGTTTAATGTCATTACATTGGTGGTGTACATCTAATTGACTGCCTGCCCCTTTAAGGACGTGAGAGTAGCCTAATTACATTTCTGAGTGGATTGGAAGGCTACCATCTGATTTTGGTAGCACTACTCAAACTAAGCCCACAAGCTAGCAAACATGACATAAGCTAAGGACATATCCAGGTAAACGCTTGCCAATGGGTTGCATAGCCTACTAAATGTCAGTAAACCAAGTAGGCCTTTAATTAACTTACTTTCATAGCCTAGGTAGGTTAGCAAACACCAGGTTGAGAGATGCAAGTAAGCAGATCATTAACGCTAGCCTTCTATTTATTCTCATCAAAACTGCAGAGGAACCAACACGCTAGGGCAGTCTTTTGGTGTCATATGCAGAAGGTGCAGAAGTAAGTGTGCCATCTGGCTCAATATTCTGCGCGAGGGACTGTTGTGGTAGGTGAAATTTCAATGGTAAAACTACGATGATTGGTCAAATTTAAAAAAGGCGGTGTTTGGACAAAAATCATGGTGCCTTGTAAGTGACCTAAAAACAATCGCCTTCGCGAACAGCTGTGCATAGGCTACTTTGTATGAGAGAATACGCTCATCCCTATACATAACGCAAGGGGTAATTCATGTAATTATAGTTCGCCTTTTATTTGTGGATTTTTTTAATGTAGCCTAGACTATTTAGTGTTTTTTTTCCCCAAGCTCATAAAATAAATTTGGGTCGCACATACATTTTTATGCCCTAGGCTATTTGGTAGCCTACTAGACTATTATATTCCCTTAGGCTATTTGGTAGTCTACTAAAGTTATTCTGTAAGTTCATCTGCCTTGCTGCTTTATGTTGATGTGTTATGTTATGTTGTGGCAGGAAAGACTATCAGAAGGCTGTTAGCATAATGCATCCAGGCTACACAGTTAGATAGCAAGCTAGCTTAGCATAATGCATCCAGGCTACACAGTTAGATAGCGAGCTAGCTTAGCTTAATGCATCCAGGCTACACAGTTAGATAGCGAGCTAGCTTAGCTTAATGCATCCAGGCTACACAGTTAGATAGCGAGCTAGCTTAGCATAATGTAGCGAGCTAGCTTAGCATAATGCCTCCAGGCTACACAGTTAGCTAGCGAGCTAGCTGGCTACAACCTAGCTGAAATACACAACTGAACGCATGTCACAAACTCAGTAACTCCATATTTACGTTTTATTTACAGTATTGAGAATTTGAGCTGCAACTTGCCTCTTGGCTTCACCTGCCCACACCTATTTTTATACAGTCTATGGCCAACACTAACGTTAACGCATCCCTAAACTTGAAACTCTTCCTCTCCAATCACGACATATGCTGTTAATCAAAAAGAGTCCAGTCACTATGACGGTTCCTCCAATCATCATACAGATGCTCGGCGTCCGGGCCATCCCACTGTACCATTCACTCCCAGAGACCCCGGGCTTCCCTGGAAATTACGATTTTGTGGCGCTTGTCCAATAAACGTGTAGCTTTTCTGCACCGAGATCAGCCCACTCTGTAGTGCCATTGAAAGTTCAGTGAAGCCGAGCGTCTGTAGGGGTTTTTGATGGATCGTGTCGTCACAGCAATCTAATCGTAAATCAGGTTTCTAGGCCAAATATACTTGTGCATAAAAGAAATTTGGTCTCTGCATTTATCCCATCCGTGAATTAGTGAACATACAGAGCACGCAGTGAACACACAGTGAGGTGAAGACACACTAATCCTCGGGCGAGTGAGCTGCCTGCTACAACAGCAGCGCTCGGGGAGCAGTGAGGGGTTAGGTGCCTTGCTCAAGGGCACTTCAGCCATTCCTACCGGTCGGGGTCGAACCGACAACCAGTGTAGTGTAGCGTTTGGAAGAGTAGGCTAACGTAAAACAGAATTATTTGTTGCAATTTTCCAGGATATATTAGAGAAGGCTGAGCTTCCCCTGTAGTCTTAGAGCAATCACCTCTGGTATGTGTGTGTGTATGTGTATATGTGTGTATGTGCATGCATATGTGTGTGTGTCTATGTCTATATGTAAGGGATAATGGACGACACGGTGGTCTGTTCACAGAAGTTAATGCACGGTCGAGGTTGTAAACGGCCCGGCGGGGCCGGAGTGAGTAAATGCATTGCCGGAGGGCCGCTTAAACCTCGTGGTGCATTAACTTCTGTGAACAGACCACCGTGGAGTCCATTATCCCGCTTTTATTCCACTGGTGCCACTATGCTTGGTGTTCATTTCCTGTTACAATTTAAACGCTTTTAATCCGCTAAAACGGTCTTGTTTGTAGAACTAATTTCTTCCGGCACATATCAACTAATTTCTCAACTCACAGGACAAACTGCCGTTACTAGTTCTAAATGGATGGTTGCTAAGGCCAAAGGCCAATCGTTAGTTCTATCTCTCCCGTTGTCAAGCCGGCGATCCAAGATTCTGATGAAATTTAGCTTTGAAACATCGCTTACTTTAGCCTGCTGTCATCCATCTAGCTAAAAAAAGCCACCTCCGGCCATATGCTACAATGTTGCAATGTTCTGAACGCCTGCATTTTACAGCTCGGATGCAACGCGGACAGTTCATTTAAACAAAAAAATGGATCTACTTCATAGGTGTGCAGATAACATACGGTTAATGGTCGTTCTAAATTACGTAGGACAATGGGAAATTCAACCAAGCAGTGGAATATATATATATATATATATGTGTGTGTGTGTGTGCGTGTGACGCCGCCGAGGTGTATATATGTGTGTGTGTGTGTGTGTGTGTGTGTGTGTTCTCACCCTCGGCCAGTGAGGTAGCGGGCAGCGGGGCTGTTGCGTGCGATGTTGCCTGCAGGGGAGATGTGGTCAGTCGTCACCGAGTCGCCGAAGTTCAGCAGCACGTACGCGTCCGTGATGGTCTGAGGAGCCTTCAGCTCCCGGCGTCGCCGTACAACAACGCTTTTAGACCACATACGGCCACACACACACATCAGTGATCAACACTCACAAATACACAGTTGGACATTGACACACACACACAGAGTCAACATACACACATAGTTGACACACACACACACACACACACATTCAACATGCGCATTGCCTTGAACACACTCGCACAATATCGCATCACAATAATACCGCGACGCACACACACACACACACACCAGTGATCAACATCACAAATACACAGTTGACACACAGACAAACAAGCACACACGGAAATGTAACATACACACACACAGAGTTAAAAGAGAAAGAGAGAAGTGAGGAGCTTACCAGTCCTTCCAAGAAGGGTGGAGACTTGATGTTAGGTGGATCTTGGGGTCCTATGTGTAGAGCTCATCAGATGGAGCCCAGAGAGTTCCACTGCTCATTCACTTTCTACATGGACACACACACACACAGAGTTAAAAGAGAAAGAGAGAAGTGAGGAGCTTACCAGTCCTTCAAAGAAGGGTGGAGACTTGATGTAGGTGGACTTGGGGTCCCATGTGTAGAGCTCATCAGATGGAGCCTCCAGAGAGTTCCACTGCTCATTCACTTTCTACATGGACACACACACACACAGAGTCAACATACACACATAGTTGACACACACACACACATCAGTGATCAACACTCACAAATACACAGTTGACACACAGACAAACAAGCACACACGCAGTCAACATACACACATAGTTGACACACACACACACACCAGTGATCAACACTCACAAATACACAGTTGACACACAGACAAACAAGCACACACGCAGTCAACATACACACACACACAGAGTCAACATACACACATAGTTGACACACACACACACACCAGTGATCAACACTCACAAATACACAGTTGACACACAGACAAACAAGCACACACGCAGTCAACATACACACACACACAGAGTTAAAAGAGAAAGAGAGAAGTGAGGAGCTTACCAGTCCTTCAAAGAAGGGTGGAGACTTGATGTAGGTGGACTTGGGGTCCCATGTGTAGAGCTCATCAGATGGAGCCTCCAGAGAGTTCCACTGCTCATTCACTTTCTACATGGACACACACACACACAGAGTTAAAAGAGAAAGAGAGAAGTGAGGAGCTTACCAGTCCTTCAAAGAAGGGTGGAGACTTGATGTA
>NC_063212.1:27431816-27441816 GCF_017589495.1 Alosa alosa | reverse complement strand
GGGGGGAGAAGAGAGAGAGAGAGAGAGGGAGATGAGAGAGAGAGGAGAGTTAGAGGAGTTAAGGATAGAGAGTTAGGGAGAGAGAAGAAGGAGAGAGAGAGAGGAGAGGGAATAAAGTTGGGGATAGAGAGAGTTGGGGATAGAGAGAGAGAGAGAGAGAGAGAGAGAGAGAGAGAGGGGATTGGGGATAGAGAGAGATAATAAATAATAATAATAAAGCTTTATTTGTATAGCACCTTTCATACACAGAATGCAGCTCAAAGTGCTTTACATTTGAAGCATGTAACACAATAATAGTCAGTCAGTCATTATCAATCACTTTTCTTTGCTGTTTATGTTATACTCAGCAACATATCAAAAATATAGAAAATGACGTCATAAGACTGGCAGCCTTAACCCTCTTACCAGAGTCAGAGAGAGAGAGAGAGAGAGAGAGAGAGAGAGAGAGAGAGAGAGAGTTGGGCATAGAGAGAGCTGTTAACTCTGCGCTGATAACTGATTTTAGCTCAGTGTTGTTAACTCCAGTGTTTCCCATACATTGACTAATCTGTGACGGGGCGCCACAAAATCAAAATCGGCCGCCACAGATTAATATTCTATGTTTAATTTAATTTAATTTAATTTAATTTAATTTAAATATAAGGTCAAATCCTTGCATTGCCATTGAGCTCGCTTTTAGCATACGCGGCCTCCATGCCCGCCCAGCTCTCTCTCTCTCTCTCGTAGCCCGCTGCCCCTCCCTCTGCATGTGCATTTAACAAAATATTCCGCGATTGTTGAAGGATTGTTGTTGCCACATAGAAGCATTGCATAGAAGGCGTCTGGCTAAATTGCTATTAAATCCGGCTTAGCATCATTGACCATGCTGCGCAAATTTGTCCAAAACTGCTGCATTGAAGTGAACTCTGCTAAGATCTTATCACAACATAGTAGGCTACATTGAAGAGGCTAAACTAAGTTAAGTTATGAAATCAAGCAGTATCTCAAAGCTAACGTTAGAATACTGTTTGGATGTAGAATTTAGCATGCTTAGCTTACTTACAGCTGCTTGTCAATTTCTAGGGCTAATTTTATTGACTCTGACACTGAATGTTTGCAAAATCCCGATGTAAATGGAAAAGTGTTTTCCAAAATTCAAAAGAAAACGTTATGAATCAACTGTGTTGTTACCTGGGTGAAGTCAGGATCCTGTGACTCGTTACTGTAGTCTCTGAACATCCCCACTGCCTTCAGATACCTAGTGATATAAGTCAACTTCTCCGCGTCTCTACCTACACACAGAGAGAGAGGAAGAGAGAGAGAGAGAGAGAGAGAGATCAGCCATGTCCTTACATTAACCCCATGTCCTTACAATAACACACATGAATAAAGCTATAAAATGTAAAAAACCTCACCCTCACACACACACACACACACGAGTATGACAGTGCATTAATACAGACCTATAATAATGTGCATTAATACAGACCTATAATAATGTGCATGAGCAGGGGGGTGTGCTGTGAGAGTGTGAGCGCCCCCACCTGTCTGCTCCAGGTACTGCATGCTGATGTGCATGAGGCTGTTGAGTGGAGTGCCCCCACCTGTCTCCCGCGTGCTTCATGCTTTGATGTGCATTGAGCTGTGTGAGGTGGTACTACACCTGTCTGCTCCGCGATGGCTGTGCTGATGTGCATGAGCTGTGAGAGTGAAGTGCTTCCTGTCTGCTCAGGTACTGCTGCTGATGTGCATGAGCTGTGTGAGAGTGTGAGTGAGAGTGCCCCCACACCTGTCTGCTCCGGGTGCTGCATGCTGATGTGCATGAGCTGTGAGGTGAGGTGCCCCCACCTGTCTGCTCCAGGTACTGCATGCTGATGTGCATGAGCTGTGAGAGTGAGAGTGCCCCCACCTGTCTGCTCCACGTACTTCATGCTGATGTGCATGAGCTGTGAGAGTGAGAGTGCCCCCACCTGTCTGCTCCACGTACTTCATGCTGATGCATGAGCTGTGAGAGTGAGAGCCCCCACCTGTTCGCTCCAGGTACTGCATGCTGATGCATGAGCTAGAGGAGAGTGAGAGTGCCCCCACCTTCATACTGCTGATGTGCATGAGCTGTGAGAGTGAGAGTGCCCCCACCTGTCTGCTCCAGGTACTGCATGCTGATGTGCATGAGCTGTGAGAGTGAGAGTGCCCCCACCTGTCTGCTCCAGGTACTGCCTGATGTGCATGAGCTGTGAGAGTGAGAGTGAGAGTGAGAGTGAGAGTGAGAGTCCTGTCTGCTCAGATTTACTTTGCATGCTGATGTGCATGAGCTGTGAGGTGAGGGTGCCCCCCTGTCTGCTCCCGCGTACTTCATGCTGATGTGCATGAGCTGTGAGAGTGAGTGCCCCACCCTGTCTGCTCCACGTACTTCATGCTGATGTGCATGAGGCTGTGAGAGTGAGGAGTGCCCCCACCTGTCTGCTCCAGGTACTGCATGCTGATGTGCATGAGCTGTGAGAGTGAGAGTGAGAGTGCCCCCACCTGTCTGCTCCAGGTACTGCATGCTGATGTGCATGAGCTGTGAGAGTGAGAGTGCCCCCACCTGTCTGCTCCAGGTACTGCATGCTGACGTGGTCCACGGGGAAGAAGGCAGCGGTGGCGCCGTACTCGGGGCACATGTTGGCGATGGTGGCCCGGTCAGCGATGGACAGCTGGGCCACGCCTGGCCCGAAGAACTCCACGAACTTCCCCACCACACCCACCTGCCGCAGGTGCTGCAGAGGGGGGAGGAGAGAGGGGTTAACACCACACACACACGCGCACACACACACACACACACACACACACGCGCACACACACACACACACACACACAATATGTCTACATGACCCAAATGCTATGGGGAGAGAGGGGTTACACACACACACACACACACACCACGTCACGTGCGATAGCATGTCTAGCACACTACCAGGAGGGTGAGAGCTGCAAGGGGTCGTTACCTTGGTGATGGTGAGGACGATATCAGTGGAGGTGATGAGGGTGTTGGGGGTCCCCTGCAGCCGGTAACCTATGACCTCTGGCAGCACCATGCTGATTGGCTGGCCCAGCATGACCGCCTCCGCCTCGATCCCGCCCACTCCTGAACAGGAGGTCATCACACACACGGCCTCCGATAAGACTACAGACCAACAGGCCACTCAAAACGACATTTGTACCGTTTCACCTTAGTGTGTGACGGCATGCCAGTGTGCCCCGTGTGTGCATGCTGGTGTGTGTTGGTGTGTGTTAATGTGTGTTGGAGTGTGTTGGAGTGTGTCAGTGTGTGTTGGAATGTGTTGGAATGTGTTGGAGTGTGTTGGAGTGTGTTGGAGTGTGTTGGAGTGTGTTGGAGTGTGTTGGAGTGTGTCAGTGTGTGTTGGAGTGTGTCAGTGTGTGTTGGAACGTGTCAGTGTGTGTTGGAACGTGTCAGTGTGTGTTGGAGCGTGTCAGTGTGTGTCAGTGTGTGTGTTGGAGTGTGTCAGTGTGTGTTGGAATGTGTTGGAGTGTGTCAATGTGTGTTGGAGTGTGTCAGTGTGTGTCAGTGTGTGTTGGAACGTGTCAGTGTGTGTTGGAACGTGTCAGTGTGTGTCAGTGTGTGTTGGAACGTGTCAGAGTGTGTTGGAACGTGTCAGAGTGTGTTGGAACGTGTCAGAGTGTGTTGGAACGTGTCAGTGTGTGTTGGAACGTGTCAGTGTGTGTTGGAACGTGTCAGTGTGTGTTGGAGTGTGTCAGTGTGTGTGTTGGAGTGTGTTGGAGTGTGTGTGTCGGAGTGTGTCAGTGTGTGTCGGAGTGTGTGTCGGAGTGTGTGTCGGAGTGCGTCAGTGTGTGTTGGAGTGTGTCAGGTGTGTGTTGGAGTGTGTCAGTGTGTGTTGGAGTGTGTGTTGGAGTGTGTCAGTGTGTGTTGGAGTGTGTCGGTGAGTATATATTGATTGTAGTGGTTAACGTGGAGTGAGTTTATTATGAGAGTGTGGAGTGAGTTTATTATGAGGGTGTGGAGTGAGATGTGGAGTGTGGGTGTTTATAAAACTGGCATGAGGGTGATTATAAAGCTGGGGGGCACATGAGGGCACATGAGGGTGTTTATAAAGCTGAAGGGCACATGAGGGTGATTATAAAGCTGGGGGGCACATGAGGGTGTTTATAAAGCTGGCGGGCACATGAGGGTGTTTATAAAGCTGGGGGGCACATGAGGGTGTTTATAAAGCTGGCATGAGGGCACGTGAGGGCACATGAGGGTGTTTATAAAGCTGGAGGGCACATGAGGGCACGTGAGGGCACATGAGGGTGATTATAAAGCTGAAGGGCACATGAGGGCACATGAGAGTGATTATAAAGCTGGAATGAGGGCACATGAGGGTGATTATAAAGCTGGGGGGCACATGAGGGCACATGAGGGTGTTTATAAAGCTGAAGGGCACATGAGGGTGTTTATAAAGCTGGAGGGCACATGAGGGTGTTTATAAAGCTGGGGGCACATGAGGGTGTTTATAAAGCTGGAGGGCACATGAGGGCACATGAGGGTGATTATAAAGCTGGCATGAGGGCACGTGAGGGTGATTATAAAGCTGGGGGGCACATGAGGGCACATGAGGGCACATGAGGGTGTTTATAAAGCTGGAGGGCACATGAGGGTGTTTATAAAGCTGGGGGGCACATGAGGGTGTTTATAAAGTTGGCATGAGGGCACATGAGGGTGTTTATAAAGCTGGAGGGCACATGAGGGCACATGAGGGTGTTTATAAAGCTGGAGGTCACGCTGGCACATCGGGCACGTACCCCAGCCAAGGACGCCCAGGCCGTCGATCATGGTGGTGTGGGAGTCGGTGCCCACCAGGCTGTCGGGGTAGAAGTAGCCGTCCTGCTGGAACACCACCCGCGCCAGGTACTCCAGATTCACCTGGTGCACGATGCCCGAGCCCGGCGGAATGATGCGCATGTTCCGGAATGCTTTAGAACCCCACTGTGGAACCACATCACACAGTGTTACTACTGGGATCCACTCAGAACCAAGACTCTAGACCACACACACCCTCTCACTGACTCTAGACCACACACACCCTCACTGACTTCAGACCACACACACTCTCACTGACTTCAACCCACACACACTCTCACTGACTTCAGACCACACACACTCTCACTGACTTCAACCCACACACACTCTCACACACACTCACAGACTTCAGACCACACACAGTCTCACTGATTCTAGACCACACACACTCTTACTGATTCTAACTCACACACACACACTCTCACTGACTTCAGACCACACACACTCTCACTGACTTCAGACCACACACACTCTCACTGACTTCAGACCACACACACTCTCACTGACTTCAGACCACACACACTCTCACTGACTTCAACCCACACACACTCTCACACACACTCACAGACTTCAGACACACACTCTCACTGACTCTAGACCACACACACTCTCACTGACTTCAGACCACACACACTCTCACTGACTTCAACCCACACACACTCTCACACACACACTCACAGACTTCAGACCACACACAGTCTCACTGATTCTAGACCACACACACTCTTACTGATTCTAACTCACACACACACACTCTCACTGACTTCAGACCACACACACTCTCACTGACTTCAACCCACACACACTCTCACACACACACTCACAGACTTCAGACCACACACAGTCTCACTGATTCTAGATCACACACACTCTTACCGATTCTAACTCACAAACACTTACTGATTCTAACTCACAAACACTCTTACTGACTCTAACTCACACACACGCTCACACACTTTCCTGACTGCACTGCCATATCTTGAGCTGCTGGGGTGAAAGTGATGTAAGGAGTAACACATCATGCACACGTATAGATAGTTTAATAACAACATCAGATCCTAAAAGTACATTAGAACAAATTAGCAGATCATGAACACAAACACACACACACACAGTTGGATTTTTACCTTCAAAAACTGGAATCTTTCTCGATTTCTCTCGAACTCCAGGTCTTGATTCTTCTGCAGGCTGTCAGACCTGATTTCAAACAGACAGTGGTCAGGAGTGTGTGTGTGTGTGTGTGTGTGTGTGTGTGTGTGTGTGTGTGTGTGTGTGTGTACAAGAATGAGCCCTTTCAAACAGGCAGTAGACAGTGAATGTGTGAGCTGATTAGGATCTGTGTGCAAACTTTGTGTGTGTGTGTGTGTGTGTGTGTGTGTGTGTGGTGTGTGCGTGTGTGTGTGTGTGTGTGTGTGTGTTTATAAATGAGTCATTCATACCCCATGCCTCTCTGTTATAATCCTGATTTCTTTCTCTGTTCCAACACTGTGTGTGTGTGTGTGTGAGAGTGTGAGTGTGTTTGTGTGTGTGTGTGTGTGTGTGTGTGTGTAGAGAGAGAGTGAGAGCTCTTTCTGGTTGTGTGTGTTGTCGCCACCACTAACTTCCTGGTGAAGTCCACCTGGATGGAATGGTCAATGACGAGGTCGGCGGGGCAGACAGGGTTGATCTTCTGCGGGGCTCCGCCCAGTTCCTTAACCGCATCACGCATGGCAGCGAAGTCCACCACCGCAGGGACACCCCTGGAGGAGAGAGAGAGGGGGGAGGAGAGAGAGGGAGGGAGAGAGAGAGAGAGAGAGAGAGAGAGAGGAGGGAGGGGGAGGGGAGAGAGAGGGGAGAAACAGAGGGAGAGAAAAAGCTAAAAAAAAAAGCTAATTCAGAGTGGAACTTCCATCTAGATAAATCCTTTAATTCCTGAGGCACACACCTGACAGACTTAACACACACACAGACGTAAAACACACACACACACACACACTAATCACAAGTACCACATGCTAATCACAATCACAAGTACCACATGCTAATCACAATCACAAGTACCACATGCTACTCACAAGTACCACACGCTAATCACAAGTACCACATGCTAATCACAATCACAAGTACCACATGCTACTCACAAGTACCACATGCTAATTACAAGTACCACATGCTACTCACAATCACAAGTACCACATGCTAATCACAATCACAAGTACCACATGCTAATCACAATCACAAGTACCACATGCTACTCACACCACATGCTACTCACAAGTACCACATGCTAATTACAAGTACCACATGCTACTCACAAATCACAAGTACCACATGCTAATCACAATCAGAAGTACCACATGCTACTCACAAGTACCAAATGCTAATCAATCACAAGTACCACATGCTAATCACAAGTACCACATGCTAATCACAATCACATGTACCACATGCTAATCACAAGTACCACACGCTAATCACAATCACAAGTACCACACGCTAATCACAATCACAAGTACCACACGCTAATCACAAGTACCACACGCTGATCACAAGTACCACATGCTAATCACAAGTACCTGTCTAGTTTCAGTCCATAAATATATTGTTTTTATGAACGTTAGTGGCATGCGCCATCACAAGCTTCTATTTACTGCGCCATAGGCTACATTATACTACATTTTTGTATAACTTAGTGGAGAGGTGTAGCACAGGGTAAGGAAAACTCATTCATTTTTGGAGCTGATCCAGCTAAAAGAGAATTTCAAAGTATTTCCCATATAGTAGCCTATTAGCTCGCAACGACAGCGAGGGTGAAATTTGGAGAGTGGTGTCTCAGGCGAGTGTTACATTAGATCAATGGCAATTCAATGCAGGTAAAGAGTAGCAAATAGGTTAGTCAAAAAGGTAAATGTGATTATTGCACTTTTGCAATTGTGAGCCATTGTGTTTTGTGTAAATAGAGGTTAAGAAAGATATTCTATAAGATATTATATAAGAAAGTTTTTGTTAATAAAATGTCAATTTATTCATAGTGTAATATGTAATACCTTCTGACCTGGCAGACTTCACACACACACACACACACACACACACACACACACACACACACAGACACAGACACACAGACACAGACACAGACACAGACACAGACACACACACACACACACACACACACACACCATCTGGGTCTGAAGCTACGTCTACACTAGCGTATACGTTTTATTACGGATTTTAGGACCAAATCTGCTACGCGTCCACACAGACCTTTTCAGTTCCACAGAAGATACAATGTGCGTCTCCATGACTACCACTCATACGCAGTAGATACAATGTGCGTCTCCATGACTACCACTCATATGCAGTAGATACAATGTGCGTCTCCATGACTACCACTCACACGCAGTAGATACAATGTGCGTCTCCATGACTACCACTTATCTGCAGTTAATATGGTGTGCGTCTCCATGACTACCACTCATACACAGTAGATACGATCTGCGTCTCCATGACTACCACTCATACACAGTAGATACAACGTGTGTCTCCATGACTACCACTCATACACAGTAGAAACGATATGCATCTCCATATTACCCCTGATACGCAAATCTCACGACCATTCACCCTTTGTCAAGTACCGAAACCTTATGTTACTGTTGCTAGGTTATATAAACAATGGCCTGCAGCGTTAAAAACCTGCATTAAAACTAGTAATCCTGATTCTTGAAAATCATGACAAACATGCAGTCAACAAGAACCACATGACAAACATGCCAATCATGACAAACGTGCAGTCAACAAGTACCACATATCAAACGTGCCAATCATGACAAACATGCCAAACGTTCCAAACATGACAAACGTGCAGTCAACAAGTACCACATGACAAACGTGCCAAACATGACAAACGTGCAGTCAACAAGTTTGGGCACTAGGGAAGAGATGACCATCAGATAAGCAGCAGTATTTGCTGCTTCGGTTCGCTGGTTCGAATACAATCATGTCATGTGGACAATGGGATGAACCGCAAAAAGAAAGTGTGTGTGTGCGCGTGTGTGCGTGCGTGTCTTACGTGAAGTCCTGCAGGATGACCCGTGCGGGTCTGAAGGGAACCTCCACGCTCTTGGTCTGCGTGTTCTGCCAGTCCAGAATGTTCTCCACATCGGAACTCTTCACGAGGAACTCATCACAGTTCCGCACCGCAGACTCCAGTAGCACACGGATGGAGAACGGCAGACGCACTGCAGAGCAGAGAGAGAGAGAGAGAGAGAGAGAGAGAGGAGAGGGAGAGAGAGAGAGAGAGAGAGAGGGAGAGGGGGAGAGAGAGAGTGTGTGTGTGTGTGTGTGAGTGGGGGGGAGAGGAAATAAGATCATAGAGTTATATGAAGGCCAACCACAGTTCCATGTTTACCTGTGTGAGAGAGAGAGAGAGAGAGAGAGAGAGAGAGAGAGAGAGAGAGAGAGAGAGGGGAGGAGAGGAGAGGGCGGGAGGGAGAGGTGTGTGTGTGTGTGTGTGTGTGAGTGGGGGGGAGAGGAAATAAGATCATAGAGTTATATGAAGGCCAACCACAGTTCCATGTTTACCTGTGTAAGAGAGAGAGAGAGAGAGAGAGAGAGAGAGAGAGTGTGTGTGTGTGTGAGTGTGAGTGTGTTCCATGTTTACCTGTGTAAGGCGGGGATCACATTGGCCAGCACCAAGTGGTAGCGGGCGGCAAGCGTAACGCAACACAGACCATAATAACCTCTCTCTCGTTCCTAAGCAACACAAATGGTTTGCCTAAACTGACAATTGAATACGTTCACGTTGCGCTTTGAAAGCTGAACCAAGTTCAACGCTCAGCTTGCTCAACACTAGCGCTACACCAGCGCTGCCGCTGTTCCGCTGCAGAACCGAGGAGAACAATAGGACACCTGCCGCTGTTCCGCTGCAGAACCGAGGAGAACAATAGGACACCTGCCGCTGTTCCGCTGCAGAACCGAGGAGAACAATAGGACACCTGCCACTGTTCCGCTGCAGAACCGAGGAGAACAATAGGAAACCTGCCGCTTGCCACTGGTCTGTGTGATTCCCGCCTTAGAGAGTTAGTAGATACAGTAGATACAACGATGATGGTGTGTGTGTGTGTATGTGTGAGTGTACAAAAGAACTCCCCAGAGGTTGTGTAGCTGAGTGAGCGAGCCCAT